>NC_025995.2:98191345-98394379 GCF_000442705.2 Elaeis guineensis | reverse complement strand
TAAGCAAGGTAATTATATGATAACTCCTTGCAACTTTTCGATTTGTGATACTACTGCCTGGGTATTGGATACCGGAAGCCCTTATCATATTTGTAATTCGATGCAGGGTCTGCAGGTCAGTAGGAGATTTGATGAAGGCGAGAGTTCCTGATGTTGGAGATGGAAGCAAAGTTCAGTTCTAGCTTTAGGAATCATGAGTCTTGTAATCAATTCTCGTAATGAATTCTGAGTGAATGTCACTATTGTCCAAGTTTTTTATTAAATTTATTTCTGTAGGCCTTTTGGCCATGTACGGTTATGATTTTTAATAAAAAAAATATTTACAATATTATTTTGAATAGTGTTACAATATTTGTTGGATAATTAAATAATAGAATTTACTTACTATCACAGCCTATTAATGTGGTTCAAAAATTCGGTAAACGCTCTAGAATAGATAATGTGTCAGAAGTCTACCTTTGGCACTGTAGGCTAGGTCATATCAATAAGAACAGGATAAACAGGTTGGCTCAAGAAGGAATTCTTGAAGTTAGTGATTGTGAATCACTTCCAACCTGTGAGTCCTGTCTTCTTGGGAAGATGACCAAGTCATCTTTTACTGGAAAAGGTGAGCGAGCCAGTGAACTCTTAGGTCTGGTACATTCTGATGTATGTGGACCCATGAGCTCAAGTGCAAGAGGTGGATTTTTCTACTTCATAACCTTCACAGACACCTATCTAGATATGGGTATGTCTATTTAATGAAGCATAAGTCAAAATCATTTGAAATGTTCAAACTATTCCGAAATGAGGTAGAAAAACAAACTGGGAAGTGTATTAAAACTCTTCGATCTGATCGAGGAGGTGAATACCTTTCCAATGAGTTTCTGACGTATCTAAGAAGAATGAGATTCTCTCTCAGTGGACTCCTCCTGGAACACCACAGCATAATGGTGTGTCTGAAAGGAGGAATCGGACCCTGTTAGACATGGTTCGATCCATGATGGGGTTTGCTGGTCTACCGATCTCCCTCTGGGGATATGCGCTCGAATCGGCTTATTACCTTCTAAATAGAGTTCCAAGTAAGTCTGTAGCCAAAACGCCATATGAGATATGGATAGGACGTAAGCCAGTACTCTCGCACCTTAGGGTTTGGGGGTGTCCGGCTTATGTTAAACGTTTAATTACAGATAAGCTTGGATCTAGGTCTGACAAGTGTAATTTTATAGGGTACCCAAAAGAGACCAAAGGGTATTATTTCTACCTTGCTGATGAGCAAAAGATGTTTGTCAGCCTTAAGGCAATCTTTTTAGAAAAGGAGTTCCTTAGTGAAGGAACTGTTGCCTCTAAAGTCGAACTTGACGAAGTTCGACAGGTAAAAAAATCGACACATATTACTGAACCTGAACCGGATTTGATTAGATCATATCCGGAGCCCATTGATTATGCACCCTTAAGGCGGTCTGGTAGAGTACCACATCAACCAGACAGATACTATGGTTTCTTGGTTCGGGATGGTGATCCTGTCGAACTTGATGAAAACGATGAGGATCCAATCACCTACATGGATGCAATGCAGAGACCTGACTCTGAGAAATGGCTAGAGGCCATGAAATCCGAAATGGAGTCCATGAAGGTCAACGATGTGTGGACATTGGTTGACCCATCCGAAGGAGTAAAACCCATAGGGTGTAAGTGGGTCTTCAAAATAAAGAGGGGCGCAGACGGAAAGGTGGAGACCTATAAAGCCCGTCTGGTTGCCAAGGGATATCGTCAACGTTATGGTATAGACTATGACGAGACTTTTCTCCTGTGGCAATGCTCAAATCCATTCGGATTATGCTTGCGATAGCTGCCCATCTGGACTATGAAATCTGGCAAATGGATGTGAAGACAGCTTTCCTAAACGGAGAGCTGGATGAAGAGGTGTATATGATACAACCTGAAGGGTTCACATCCACAGATGAGTCTAAGGTGTGCAAGCTACAGAGGTCCATTTATGGACTTAAGCAGGCATCTCGGAGTTGGAACATACGTTTTGATAGGACGATCAAAACGTATGGCTTCGTTAAGAACGGAGAAGAGCCCTGCATTTATAAGTGGACTAATGGTCCAGTAGTAGTATTTCTTGTATTGTATGTGGATGACATTCTCTTAATCGGGAATGATGTCCCTGCATTACAGGGAATAAAGATTTGGCTATCGTCACAGTTCTCCATGAAGGATCTGGGAGAAGCTTCCTACATCCTAGGGATGAGGATCTATAGGGATAGATCCAAAAAGTTGCTTGGCTTATCCCAGTCTACGTACATTGATACTATGCTGAAAAGGTTCAGCATGAAAAATTTCAAGAAAGGCTATCTACCGATAGGCCATGGAATTTCTCTCTCGAAGAGGGATTGTCCGACAACACCTCAAAAGAGAGAGCGTATGGGTAGGATTCCATATGCTTCGGCAGTGGGATCTATCATGTACGCCATGACATGTACACGACCAGATGTGGCATACTCACTAGGGGTAGTGAGTAGATACCAATCTGATCAAGGGAGAATCACTGGAAGGTTGTTAAAACCATCCTGAAGTATTTAAGAAATACTAAGGACCAGTGGCTTATATATGGTGAATCGGACTTGAGACTTATAGGGTTTACAGACTCTAGTTTCCAGTCTGATCGCGATGATAGCAAGAGTGTGTCAGGATTTATTTTTACCCTTAATGGTGGGGCTGTCTGCTGGAAGAGTTCCAAGCAGCACACTGTGGCTGATTCAATATGCGAGGTGGAGTATATTGCTGCATCAGATGCTGCCAAAGAAGCGGTGTGGCTGAGAAATTCATCACCAAGCTCGGAGTAGCACCCTCCCTTGTTGGTCCAGTTCTGCTCTACTGCGACAGCTCTGGAGCCATTGCTCAGGCGAAGGAACCAAAGGTACACCAGTGGACGAAGCATATTCTGCACCGCTACCATCTCATTCGGAAATCGTGGATCGAGGTGACGTCGACCTTCAGAAGATCGACGAGAAGGAGAACCTGGCCGACCCATTCACTAAAGCCATTGCGGTGAAGGAGTTCAACGACTACAAGTCGAAGATGGGTATTAGATACTGCACCGATAGGCTTTAGGCCAAGTGGGAGATTGTTGGAAATAGTGTCCCAAAGCCAATCGTCAGCCTGTTGACGGTTGTGCTCCTTTTTGTATTAGTACATGAATTATAAATAAATAAAAATTATTTTGGTATTTATTCATCACAAATATTTCATCTTCTAATGAACTCCTGTGTTGTGGTGAAGTCCTTAGGACTATTTAGACTCGACAAAGGAGGATTTGTCGCTTAGTCCTTAAACATGTTCGCGACCAAATGATACGTTGTTACCAAAGACGACAACGTTTATCGAGCATAGATCGTTGTGTGCCATATGGGTTGGTTGTCCTCATAACCAAAGAGTGTGGAGACACTGGTATGGCATACAGGTGAGATGTAATGGTACATCTGCACTGAACGTGACCAACTTCGGAGCTATTTCTGCTGTCAAGATTTGCTCCGATGGGATATGGGTATAAATGTCCCTCCAACCTGAGACCGCCACGGTGACTTGCAAGCAACTCACTGCACTTAGGCACTGGACTACCTGAATTTCTAATTCAGTGACGGAAGGTTGCTGGGTGTAGTCAAGTACTTGACTTATCAGTGCGTGTGTCAAGATGGGATTGACCACTCCAGTTTAGGAGCTGTGTACAGTCGTGTTTCAATTTAGCAAAACCTTAGCCAGGGTAGTCCTAGTGAGGAGTCACAGGACTAATTGAGTTGAGCACGATTCGGATGATATCATCAGGGTTAACAGTTTAACCCTGAGTCGTCCTAAACACAGGGGTCAAAAGGGATGAATTATACAGTAACCATATTCACGTAGGTTCTGAATGTTGCGATTGTGATTATTCGACCTATCCGGTCGTCGGGTACCATTGCTAGATGGTCACTTCGATTAGTACAGCAATTGGTTCCTGTGCTACCGGTTTAGGTTCGAACCTGTGGGGTCACACATATTAGAGGTTCTTTTCTGATCTGATGACTGATTATGAGTCTTATCTATTTGGGACTCTATGATTGAGAATTAGGATTCTCTAATCATGAGTTTCACACATTTTGGGTACCGGGGTCAAAATTTTGAATTTCAAATTTTGAATTTGAAATTTGAACTCTTTGATCAGGGTTTCATTTCGATGGTCTCTGATGCCTGATTGCCCATCGGATTTGGACTCAATATTTATGAGAGGTTTAATTAGTAATTTAATCACTAATTAACTCAATTTTATTGAGTAATTATTTTTGGATCAAGTCCAAATTGAATTGGATTCAGTTTGGATTGACCCGATTAGGTTAAATGTTGACCTAATCGCTAAGGTGGTTTAGTCTCTGATTTGATCAGGGGTTAGGTTTAGTTAATTCTTGATTTGATTAAGATTTTATTGAGCCTAATTAAGCTTAATTATGTTGGGTTTAATCTGGTCTAATTGTGCTTAACCTATTTTAAACTAGGTTGGCTCAATTTGAATCAAACCACCTTGTTTTTAAATTCCCTGCGACACCCAACTTCCTTGCACCCATTTGTATTCACGAGAAGAAACTTCTTGTGAAATTTTCTCATGCAAAACCCTTCCCCATGCCCTTATTTGTGCGCCATATGGATGGATAAAATAATTAGTTAGCCATTCAAATTCAAAGCATGTTTGAATTTGAATGGATAACTTATCACTTGCCCTTTCATCCTTATCCATTTTGTGCGCCACATTACTTACACGAGAAAAGGTTTCTCGTAAAATATTTTCCACGCACAAAGAGCCATGCCCCTTCTCTTCTCACACCCAAAAGGATAGGGATAAGTTGGTTTTCGTTTGAATTCAAATTTGATTTGAATTCAAATGTGTAACCTCTTGTCTTTATCCTCTCATGCGGATAAGACACGTTCGACGTTGTTTTAAAAAGAGGAGAAAGGTGGGACGTGCGTAAGAAATTTTAGGAGAGAAACTTTGGGGCGTGAGGAAGGCTTCTGCACAAGGTGAAGGTCCAAAACCTTCCGAGAGAAAAAGAAAGAAAAGAGAGAAAATTGGGCGCAGGGTTTTTGGTGTGTACCCTAGGGTTTCTACCTAGGGTTCGGGAAGTGAGATTGGTGTGCCACGAGTGTCGTGAGTCCACCAAATTTTAGGGAGAGATCCATCAGCCTCTCAAGCAATTGTGCAGATGATCCAGAGCATTTGAGAAGTCGGCACACATCGATGGAAGGAGTTCGATCAACATCTGCCATCAAAAGGGTGAAACCACGAACTAGCATTCGTGAAGAGCTGATCAGACGGAAGCTTCGTGTGGATGATCCGCAGAGGTCAGACATTTGTGTGGCTGTGACGTGATGATCAGAGCCCCCCGACGATGATCAGATTGCGGTGATCGACTACCCGCAAAAGGTGATGTGTTCTGAACACAGTACTGTAAAACGTTTACTAATTCAAATTTGAATTTCAAATTTAAATGCATGCTGTTGTATCATATTTAGATCCTAATGTAGGGTTAATTAGTATTAATTAATGAGATTAATTAATAATTCCGCTGTAAAATAGTAATTTTGAAAAAGTTTTAAAATTACCATTTTGCCCCTGCACTAAATTTTCGCTTCATTAATTATATAAATTATAATATGACAAGTAATATAATAATTAAAATGATGCAAAATAAGAATGAAAAGTAAATAAAATAATTAAAATTATTCAAAAATGGCTCCATCTACCCTGGGGCCGACTCCTGTTGTGTGCTAGTCTTCTTCAGCATACCAAAGTTGACTCCTTTGTCTTTGGGATCGACTCCTTCCTTCTTAGGATTGACTACTCATCTTCCTCTTCAAATATTTATTATCCTTTGGATTCTTCTTTCAATTCTTCCTCTTCTTCCTCTTCTTCACCTTCTTGGATAGGATGCTCCTTAAAAATAAACTCAGTATGATCTACCTCTGTAGGACCTGATGTGGTGCTTCCAAACATCAGTTGGCTAAGAAAAATGTTAGGGTTTATGATCCATGAGGTGTTCATGGGGGTTCTAGGGCTGTTTGGGCTCTAGGGGGAAGGCCGTCAGCCTTCACAGTCTTGAGGTCCAGTGTTTAGGGCTTTAAGGATCTTGAGGCTCATATAATTTAGGCCTTGAGGGGCTAACCCATCATTGGGCTAGGATTGAGTCCAAGGTAAATGAGTGCACATAAGTCAAGAGTGTTATTGGGCTTAGGCGAGTGCAATCATGTTGAGTTAACCTAAGAGAGTTTTGAGTTTGGATCATATTGACCATGTATATGTATATACTCATGTAATTGGTATATGGTAGAAGAGAATCAATTGAAACCCTTTCTCCCTGATAGCCTCTCTCTCTCTCTCTAACTCTTCTCACATCCTAAGCTCTCTCCCTCTCAAAACCCTCGCCACCACCTTTAAGAAAGGAGAAGAAGCGCGCCTAGAAATCCGCAGCACTAAAAATCTGATTGCCTCTTTTCTTATTGTTGGTTTTTCACGCCTAAGCTCCAGAAAGTTAGGACATTAAACTAGTAGATTTTTAGATTGATAAAGTATCTACTAATTTGATTTGGTTTGCTTAATCAAATCTTAAGTGGATTAGAAGTAGGAGGCGTTAGAAGAGGCTACCACACAGAAATCTGTAGAAGCCTGCAGATTTTCAGCATCCAAGGTATTACAACACCCCAAGTCCTCTATTTTTGTAATTTGTGGTTGTTCTCCAGATCCCACACATCTGAAAAGATCATCAATATTTGGTATCAAAGTGACGTTGCAAGATCGAAATCCAACAGGCCCCTTGGGTGTCATTTGGGGGGGAGAGATTGTTGGTCATGTGCCAACGCACACCTATGGGACCTAGGGAGGGTTTGCCAGGCAGAGAGTGGCTGATGATAGCTGGAGGATGGTTGATGATATGGCAACAAGTCTTATAGGTTGGTAAGGATTAAATGGGATTGACCACCTAACCTGCTGCATGAGGATGATCTGGCTTGATCGGATCAACTCAAGATTGTGGGGTTCTATGCAATTAGTAAAAACTAATAAACCCTACCTTCTCTTAGGTAATTATTTTTTAAAAGTTGATTAGGAGCTAAGGTCCAACAACCTCCTCATGGTGGCCATCATGTAGGAGAATTTTTGGAGCATCCAACTCTGCATCTATTAAATGCTGATGAACTCCTAATATTTCCTCCTCCTAAAAGCATTCTAGTAAATGAGGCTCTTGTTCTTTTTCTAGGAGCTCGTAATGAACGGCTCGAGACTTAACCTTACATATAGTCTACTAATCTTTTTTTTTTCTCTCTCTCTTGATGGAAAAATAGTATAATATACTTGAACAGCTTGTTGAGTTAGCACAAAGGGATCATTGACATATATTTTTAATCCATGTTTGATTTTACTAAGCCTGTACTGTAGATCAATCTTTATACAATTATCGATATCAAACCATCAACACTTAAACAAAATGATACTATTACATTCAAGATAGGTCAACTTGATCACTTCTTCGAGGATTCTATAGTAGTCACTTTCTACCTTTGCCCACCAACTATCCTTTATACACACATCATTGTTCATTATACTCTTATGATACCTAAATTACTGTATGTGAAATTTAAAATTATTTATGTTACAGCCATTATAATATGTTACATACTTTCAGCTTTAAATTTTTTTTTAAAGATACCTAAATCAGCTCTAATAGAGGACGTTTGCATATATTCTTTATATCTGCTCGGACCTCAGGGTTGTCCTTCATCTTGCCCTTGATATCCATAATAGTGTATAAAATATTATTGAAGACATTATTCTCAATGTGCATAACATCAAGGTTATGATGGATCAAATTGGTAGACTAATACAGTAATTTTCAGAAGATGCTGTGCTTCATCTAGTTATGAGTTCTACCGAATCTTTGAGATTCTGCTTGTCAAATAGTATACCAAACTAGACTTCATCCACTTGAGATATACTCTGAAACACTTTCATACCATTGAGTCGTAGGGGTGCCATATCTTTTTCTATTTTATTCCTTCTGAAATTGTCTCACTGCTTTCGAAAAGGATGATGTTCAGGAAGAAATTGACGATGACAATCAAACCAACAAGACTTACGACCGTGCTCAAGTTGAAATACTTTTGTATTCTCTATATAATAGGGATATGCTAGCTTCCTATGAGTGCTCCAATTTGACAGCATCCTATAAGCAGAAAAATCGCTAATGGTCCATATTAATGCAGCCTTCATCATAAAATTTTACTTCTTCGATACATCAAAAATATATATACCATCAGACCATAAGAATTTTAGCTCATCAACAAGAGGCCGACCTTAGATATACATCAATGCTCCAATCAGAGTGTCGTGGTCTAAAAATGACTAATGTAAGAAAGATGTTATATTTTTTCATGTATATCCCAGGTGACAGATTGTATAGAGTAATAAAAATTGACCAACATAAATAAAAAGTCACTGCATGACTGAACAGTGTAAACTCATCGATAGATAGACCCAGTCTGACATTGCGTGGTTTCAAAATAAATTAAAGATGGCAAGCATTAAATTTCTTCCATGCCTCACTGTCTGATAGATGAGTCATCATATCGGAGTGCTTACAAATTCTTTCTTTGCACCATCTTATCTGTCCGACAGTACTATGGGACAAATAGAGCCTCCAAAGCTTAGGAGTGAGGGATAGGTATCGAAGAACCTTGTATGATGTGTCCTTTTGATTCCTACCCTGTTACTTCATCTTAAATCAGCTTTCACTGCGTACATCACATGAGCTCTTCGATTGGTCTTCCTTATAGAAAAGCATGCAATTATTACGATATGCATCTATCTTCTTATATCTTATGTCTAATCTCTTCACTATTTTCTTTGAAGCATAGAAACTCCCAACAAGTTTTTCATCATTCGGTAGCATTTTTTTTATGATTGCTACCATTCTATCATAATAGTTGACCATCATATTAAATTTAGCCTTCAAGTTCAACAACTCTGATGCAGCTAATAATACAGTATGTATTTCACATTCTGACTATAGTGATTCATCAGCATCTTTCAACTTTGAATATAAATCACCACTGTCAGCTTCTGAATCATCCTCCACATTTTAATTAAATTCAGGACCAGCAGCATCTATAACCATGTCTATCATTCTATCTGTATCTATGTTTTGCTTATTTCAAACCCTTGCAACTATCTCCCATATCTCTCCATGCTAATACCAATGCTTATAGTTGGACATAAATCTACTTTTATATAAATGGACAGTCATTATATTTCTATCAAGCATTTCTCTATTACCACATCTCTTACAAGGGCGACGAGCCTGCCCCTGATGTAAGAGTATTACATTCCCAAAAGTATACTCATGGAAGTACTTTACACCCTCTTTGTATTCAGTAGAAATCACCTCGCTAACTACTTGATGATCTATCCAACTGCGGACCATGGTGTACTATCCAAAGATTCTACATATACAAATAAAAGATAATTGCTAAATGATTATTTTAATATTTTGAATGGCTTACATAATAATGGCATCTTACCATCAACTAATAAGTGTAGAAGGTCCTATCCCATTCAAGAATTACATTAATTCTATAGGTCAAGTACAGTAACCAAACGATATGCAATAAAGGTCGAAAAAAATTTTAGCAGTATCTTCTCTTAGTCTCCCCCACATGGCATAAGATGTGTGAAGAGAACTAAGAAAAAAATACTATCCAAAATTTATCTCGAAACCTCACTATACCATTTGATTATTGTAATGACTTATAGAATTAATTGTATTTTTCAAATATCCATACTAGACAATCAATTGACCAATGTACATAATTTTTTGATCCATACAAAAATATATAAATATACGGATGCCGTAGAATATGTACATCAATCAAAAGATGGATCTATGGTTATATATAATATAATATTTTTAAAATTTTTAAATTAGTGGATTTCAAAGTATAAAAAATTATCGCAAATGGGGACAGTTGGGATGTGCATCCCGCGCATGCGGACTTAAAGTGAGCCAAACAACTAGACCGTGTAAACACACCAGCATGGCATCCAAACAAATCCCATCCTAAAGGTTTCAAAGTATCGAGTAGTATTACAAATAGGGCTGGAAATGGATCGGAGTGGGCCAGACCACACCCCTTCTTGAGTCTAGCTAAAAATTTTTTTTCGAACATCGGGTTAGATCTAGGGCCTAGAATCCAATCGTCGAGCTGCTCCGACCGCCATCAGAGCAGATAAGGGGGTCAAAGCCAGTTCGGTGGTGGCCCGACCTCGAACCCCTACCATCGAAGGCAGTAGGGCTACTATTACCGGAGAGCTTCTCAGAGTGGTTCCACCTCTTGAGAATAATATTAATTTAAATAATATTATTAATAATATTTATTTAAATTAATAATATTATTAATTTAAATATTATTATTATTTAAATTAATAATATTATTAATTTAAATATTATTATTATTTAAATTAATAATATTTAAATTTAAATATTATTAATTTAAATTAATCAAATAAATTTAATTTTAAATATTTAAAATTTAAAAAGATGAAAATGGGATGTAGCGACGGTGATGAAGCCGTCACCGTCGCCATTGCTAATACTCACCTGCGCAGTCGATGACGGCACGGGTCTAGTAGTGCAGTACTCCGACGGTTAGGGGCTCTGAACAAGGAAGGTGGAGCCATGGGTCCGATCCAGCAAGGGGATGGGTAGGGGGAGAAGGGGGAGGTGACTGCGGATCCGATCCGGCAAGGCGAGGGATGGGGGGAGGCAGTGGGAGGTCCGATCAGGTAAGGAGAGGGGCAAGGGGAGAAGGGAGAGGCGATGGGGGATCCGATCTGACAAGAGGAGGGGCGGAGGCTCCGATCCTGCAACGGGATGGGTAGGGGAGGCAACAGGGGGTTAGATCTGGCAAGGGGAGGGGCAGTCCGATGGGGTACGATAGCGGAGAAGAAAGAGGGTTTGGGCAGTCCTATGAGCTCATTGGGGACCCTGGAGAGTTTTTTAGTGTATGTTATATATTAGCGACGGCTAAATTCCATCACTAAAGCCATCGCTAATAACAATTTAAATTATTAGCGACGGCGTTCCATCGCTAATAATTAAAAAAACCATCATTAATAACTTTTATACTTATTATGATGGGTCTATTTTTTGTCATAATAAGTTGTTGATAAAAATATTTATTAGTGATGGCTATTTGCCGTCGCTAATAAATTTTTTTCTTATACTGCCTCATCAGTCATCAGAAAAATATTATCACTTTTATCTGTATCATTATCTGTCATTGCCACAGTAGTCTTTGTTTGATTTCTAAGCTGCAGACAATCTCTAACTCGATATCCCAACTCATCACATCGGTAGCATCTGATCTTGTTCGAGTCCCTCGATTTGGACTTGAACTGCCTACATTGCGATCTTTTGCCGCTTCATCTTCTGCCTCTACCACCTCCAGTCATCGTCAAAGCTGAGTCACCACCTGAACTCAAAGCTCGATTCTCCCACTTGAGAACCTCATTCTGGAGTAGTGCAGTAGCAACCTCCTCCATCTTGATGATGCTCTTTCCTACAGAAGAACAATCATCAAGAACTCGAAAGAAGAAGAAGCGACGAAAGCAAGACTAATGCCTTGGTCTTCTCCTCAACCTTCTCACCAATGCTGAGAAGATCGGTAAGAATCTTTTTAGAAGTTGCTAAGATACTCCTACATGCTCTATCCCTCACTTATTTGCAACTAGTAGAACTGCTTCCAGAGGAAGAGAGCATTGGTGAGTGACTTCGCCATATATATCTCTTTGAGCTTCATCCACATCGCCATCAATGAAGTCTCACTAAGCACATGGATCACTACATCATTCGTCAAGTATAAACGGATCGTGCCCACCACCTACATCTGCAGCTACCTCTAATCCTTTACCTCCATGGTATTTAGCTTGTCCTCGTACAAGAGAGTATTGATCAACCTCTGTTGGATGAACACATTCTTCACCCTCGCTTGCCACAGAGAGAAATTGCTCTTCCCACAATCACGCACTTTGGTACCATCTGGCTCTAATACCAATTGTTAGAGATCTAGTATCACTTATTACAGTAGAAAAAAATAAAAATAAGATACAATTAAATATATGGATTAGATCAAGATCTACCTCCATGGGGCATACAAAGTCTTCACTATGAAAGAAAATAATTACAAGAAGAGATTATACACTCTCAACTCTTATAGACCTCTCTCTTTCAATAAACCCCCTACACCTTACAAAAGCTCTCACAAATAATCTAAGGAGAATCAGACCTACCGTACCAGATCTTCTGATGCTCCTGGATGCTTTTTGATTGTCTCAATTGCAACCTGAGACCTCTACCACTGCTACCTGATACCTCTCACTGCTTCACGGGCCATCATGGCCCTTTATAGGCATAAAACCCATCCTGTGTCAAAATCCCACCTTCAAAAAGATTCCAATTACCTTCCTGACCGTTGGATCTTCTCCGCTCGTGTCTCCAGCTGCTAGATCACGTAAGACATCCCTCTGATCGCACCACAGCCATCGGATCACACAGAAGGAAGCTATAAGCCATGATTTTTGGACTGTGAACTGGGTCAATCCAATGGGCCTACATGGACCGTGCCATCCCATGTGGTCCACCATGGACCGTGCCAAATCTCCCGCACTGGGCGACACATCCCGTGGGCCTGCACGTGTCTGCGGGCAGCGCCCTACTGCGGGCCTACATGCGCTACATCTTCGAACCTCCACGTCATCGTGCGCTATGTTTGAGACTCCTCCATCTTAAATTTTTCTTACGTGGATCGAATTTGAAGTGTCCAATCTTAACATCTTAGGACCATCATTTTATCTTTTCTTGTTTTATGTCTCTGCGAAAGTCAGTTTGTTGGCCAAGGAGTAGGATTAAGTTGGAGCATTCAAGAGTGGCTAGCCAGATGTACCAAATTGTAACTTTGGAAACTAATGATGAAAGATTTGAAGATGGAGCAAAAATCTCGGCAATGGGGCTAAAAGTCCCTGGACTCTAGGACGGAAGGTGACGATCGAATATTTTGGCTAAGTTGGATAGTACAACAGCACTTAAGGAGGATAGATCGAGTACCTTTGGATCAAGTCAGCATTACAAGCTAGTCATGAAATAAATTATGCAAAAATTGGTTGGCCATGGAGCATAAGGCAATAAAATCTGAAACGGCCAATGCGTTTCCGCCGCATTGAAAGTTGGACCACTATTAGTCACTTGTGAAGAATGCCAAAAAGCAGAGAATGCCCAAATCCAACATTTATTTAGGAGCTGTTGCCGGAAATAATTGAAGGTCTAACACGACTGGTGCAAGCACATTTTTTTGCGATTTTACTTGTGGCTGGACAATGAGGTATGTATGCATTGAAATTTCAATATATATACATATATACTATCGACATTGCTCCAGTCAATCCATCTGGTGCTTCGTGTCACGCTGGAGAAAACCATGTGCCTGGATTGGATGCCATCCACTAGCCGACACATGGTACGTGTTTTAAATTTTGACACAGCTGTAACAAATTGGTTTAAATAAGTCCCATGTAGATGTCAAGAGACGGTATTAGATTTACTGCCAAAGAAGGAGAAGTACATTGCAATGTTCGTGGGTTCAGGTTGTATTTTTTGCAAAATGCCTGGTTTGAGATATTCCCCTCCTTTCATGGTGTCAATCATTGTATAATGAACTATCTATTTTAAAATCTATATAGATAGATAGATAAAAGATAGGGATATTTCAATGAGTTTATGGTGTCAATCACTGCATTGCATAATGCACTATCCATTTTAAAATCATTGATTTTAGGGAGCCAATGGTACCTCCACTCCTTATCTGGTCCACGATCTTTGTCAATGTACAGAGGTTATTACCATCCTTATCCATCATAGTTGGTCTCTCAATGAACAGCTGTCTCATTATTTAATATATATGTTATTATAGTATAGAGATGATTTTTTTAATCTCACATCGATTAGAGTCAAGAAAGAGTATGACTTATATAAGTTAAAATCTTCTCTCCTACGTGAGGTACTTTTTAAATGACATAACCGTGAGACTTTAAATGACCAAAATCCACTGAAACTTAAGGCCCACTGAAGTCCAAAAATGATCATGAGCCAAAGCGGACAATACTTCACATATGCGAAGATTCAACCCCTTGACCCATAACCTAAAGCTCAAAAATAATCATGGTTTATACATTGGACTCCTCCAAAGCTTTAGAATGGTTAGTAATAATAAGCAATTCAATCGGCAACATGGACCGACTGAGATATAATTTTAAAACCAAAATCCTGCTGATGGAGGTTGTTTTCTTAATCCGAGAAAGTAAACCATTTCCCTCAGAGAAGCAAACGTGGAGAAAATTCTTAAACAAAAAGAGTTTGCGGATTAGACTTGGGCCAGATCAAACCTTTTCCACTTGACTTGCATAGGTTTTTTTTGTTATTTTGCATATATTTTATTTTTTAATTTTCATAGATGTATCCAGAAGATTGTTATAATAAATCCGATCTTTTTTTTTAAAAAAAAATTCTACGCTACCATCAGAGCATGCGTCAGAGTTTTTTATTGTCCATATTACGACCACAGGGAACAAACTGTTCCGTTACTCCAAGTTCCATACATCTGGCTACTTTAATCTATGCGAACACATCTTCAAAGCAGTGCCTCCTTAACTAACCTTTCGAAATTCTGAAAAGAGGAGCCACCTGGTTGCGTTGCTCTGGTTGCACTCTCCTTCCACTCCACCGCCCTCCTCCGCATCTCCTTTCCCTTCTCCCCTACCATCAACTCCCTCACCAACCTCTCCACATCCCCTCTCTTTACGTTGTTGTCAATCTCCATTCCAATGCCCCACTCCGTGCAGGCATACCTGCAATTGGTCGGCTGCTCAGCAAAGAATGGCCAGCTTATCACCGGCACTCCACCGCATATACTCTCCAGCATCGAATTCCATCCGCTATGAGTCAAGAACACTCTGATGGACGGGTGTGAGAGCACCGCCTCCTGGGGGCACCAGTTCGCTAGCAGACCCCTCTCCTTGGTCTCGTTCAAGAACTCTTGTGGAAGCATGGCTGTGTCTCCTTTCACGAGGTCAGGTCTGATCACCCACAAGAAATCATGCTTGCTGTTAGCCAGCCCCCACGCGAACTCGATCAGCTGCTCGTTCGTCATCACCGTAATGCTTCCATAGTTCACGTACACGACTGACCCGGGCTCTCTCCCTTGGAGCCACTCCAAGCAAGTTTTGTCCTCCTTCCACAGGTTCGAGCTTATCGATGTTAAAGGGCCCGTGGTGATTTGGCGAGAGAGCAAGGATAAAGGGCCTATGGTGTAGATAGGAGGGAGCATCGATGCCATCGCATCCAATACAAAATGTTCGAATTCATCGAAGGTGTTTAATATGATCGCCGACCCCATGGATGATCTCTGGGCCTCACGATTACAGTAATTGAACATGATGTCCTTGGGGTCCAGCGTACGAAGGAAGGTGGGCAAGTCCCTTAGCCGGACATTCTTCATCCCCGATATCCAATCGATGGGTGTGTCGAGATATCCGTTGGTGAGATCACTGGCATCTGCGCACCAATTAAGAGGAAAGAACAGTAATTATTGATGAATCGATATTAATGTGGCGGTATCTATTGGTTTAACTTGAGAAATTAAAGTTAGCTAGTAACCTTTGAGAGGAAAGATGCCTCTTTCCGTGAGATGTTGATAGTGGAGGTAGCCCATCATGCCACATGCACTAGTGGTCCAGAACAAGACCTCGGGGATTTGGAGCTCCTTCGCAGCATCGAGGGTGAAGCTCATGACCCCATCAGAAACTATGCATGACACCATCGGCGTAGGAGAGGAAGGGTCGTTGAGCTTAGTTATAAGGTCACGGAAGGGGGGAAGGCAATTTTTTGCGATGGAATCGCAAAGGGAGGGGATGTCTTGGGTGGCATCCTCGTCGGTAGGAGGGAGGCCGTCCGGGATGGACTCGAAGCGAAAGTCCGGGAGGCTGTCGAGGGAAGAGATGGCTCCGGACCTGAGGAGGCGGTTGTGGTTGAAGTGGGTGTTGACAAAGGTGATGTAGAAGCCATGGTAATGGAGGAGCTTGGCTAGCTTAAGCATGGGGGTTATGTGGCCTTGGGCTGGGTAGGGGATGCACACTGCATGAGGCTTCTCTGGAATGGGACCCATATTTCCTCTTTCTCTCTCTCTCTCTCTCTCTCTGTGCCTGTGCGCGCACCGAAAGGGCTTTTTTCTTTATTTTGGTTGAAGGAAGCAAAGGGCTTGGGTCCTCTTTGGTAGATGTAGAGGGCTTGGCCACCGAGATTTATGTAGCCGTAGGGAGGAGTGTCTTGTTGGTTAAAAAAATGCCGTAAGAAAAAGCGTCCCGTCTTTGTTGGGTCAACAGCGAGCGGTGCAATTCAAATTATTGATCAACATCCATCCATATGAAAATATCTTTCTGATATCGCATGGGAAAATATGATACTTACTGGGGCGGAAACTCGGAAGGAATGGAAGGCGGTAGCGGCCCAGTTTGGCGGGAAGGTGGTCAACAGTTACACCTTACGTCTACATTTTATACACGTGTTTTTACGTGTTCCCAAACTGTGACCTATCCGGCTTGGTTGTACGAACGCCTTGGGATGCCCGTTTGTGCCGACTTACGGCTGGCCTGGAAACTACGGATTCAGGCCAGGGAAAATGCCAAACATCAATCACCAGTCTGTGGCATATGATTACTTTCCTCTTCCAACTCCTTGCTCGGTGCACCGGCTCTACATGGGAGTGAAATGACTGGCTAAATAACATGCCCTTGATTAACACCTATGTATCTAATCCCAAATGGGGTAAGAATTCGCAAGACTGCCGTGGCAGTCAGTAAATGTTTATTAAGCCTGATATCACTCCTTGCCATTTGGACAAAGGGTGCAGGGTTTGATCCGTATCTTGGGTGCAAGATAAATGGATGGGGATTAGCTCTTCTCCGTCTCAAAATGATCTGCAGGGATACAACGCAGCGTGACGCCTAACTTCTCATAGCTGCAGTTGGGAGATTAGGCATGCGTACCATGTGATATTAGGCATGCGTGTTTGGGGGCTGTCCAATCAAAACTTTTGATGGTGGCCATCAACGGCAACTGCAATCCTTGTTGAAGATACGATGCTTTATTATATACGGATAGATAGTGCTAAGGAGGGAAAAGACTCTGAGCACCTTTTTAGCGGAAGAATTTTAGGCCTAACAAACGGCCCCGGTATTGCGTGCACCATGTGCAATTGGACTGCACAAATCTCACCGTGGATAACACGACATGCGATCCCTTATATTTCATCAATTTTCAATTATGTACTCTCTATCGTGCATATGCTTCGAGATTTGTCCTGATCTACTTGCATCTGCTGCATATAATAATTTGTCCTGATCTACTTGCATCTGCTGCATATAATAATTTCTCCAACAAACTGTAAAGTAATTTATCCAATAACAGAAAGGTACCTATAAGAAAGGAACCAAACACCGCTCCATTTATAGCCATCCGTAGATATCAATATAGTACTATATAGTACTGAAAGCTTATTTCTCATTACATAATCTCTAGGTCTGCAATGCTTCGGCTCGGTGGGATTTGGAATCTTTCGAACCAGGACCACATGAGTTGGCTTCCAAGCATCAGGCATGTGAGTAATAGAGAAGAAATGACGTAACAGCATTACATACATCCCGTTTTACAGTAGACCATTAAACCTTGAAGAAAGAGCAAGAAAACCAATCTTGTCCGAAAAAAATTATTGCCTGGACCACTTCTTGGTAAACCAGCGCGCATCTCAGAGCATGTGCACGGTAAATAACGTGCAATTGGGAATTTGTGAAATACAATGGTTAATGTGGCGTGTAAACCATCATGGGATTTGGATGGTCTACCTGGATGTGGTCCAGGCAATAATTTCCCCTTGTCCGATCCCAATGACTTCAAATGGTCTACCTGGATATGGTCCAGCATTGAAGTGCCACCTTTGTTTGAAAAAAATGCGTAAAGGCATCAAAATAGAATCCTTCCCTCCTCTCCGAGTTCATAACCTGCAGAATTCTATTTCTCCTCCCGATAACAGTCGATTGGTGATAGAACCTAATTATATTCGTATCTCTATTCTGCAGCCATTGAAGTCTTGATTTTTACAGCTACAATGTTGCATTCTATGTAATTTGTGACACTCATTAGGTTGGAGCCTAATTAAGTATCTGTAATTCATCCTCCCCAATTACACGCTCTGTCTCCCTTTGCTGGGTTTCTGTAATCACAATCTCCCACTCATTTGTCCTTCTCAGAATATTATCGATTGTCTATTCCAAGTTTCAAGAGCGGCTCTAGTGGCACTCTGAATTCTCTCACTCTTTTGTTCCTTTCTTGGAAGCTGTCTTGTTCTGCTAGGCAGCTACTGATTAATCCTTTCTGTATTCTTTGCCGTCTGGCTCAATCATTGAAATATGGGTGGTCCATAATCTCCCTTTCAATCACAGGAGAAAAAAAAATCTCGAGCAGCTCTCAAACTTCGGAGACGTTATATGTGGGCAGATCCATTAGTATGAATATGCCAAGCATTGTGAACAACCTTTTAGGACTCGCGCAACAACAACACGAAGGTTTTCAGTGAAAAGGGGCAGAACCCCTCACGGCCTGCTTGAAGGCATCAAATCTTTCGAAATCAAAAGTAGGGTTTGCTTTTATGACATTCCTTGAACTGTGTAAAAGATACTTGTTCATCAAGGTCCAATGAACAAATATATGGTTTATTAGTCAGGATATTATTGGATGGACCACATCCAATCAATCAATTCAAATCCCGGGGCATATTCTGGTGGATAAGATGAATTCTCACTCTGTCTTAATCTTGAGTGACTACTAGATGGGTCACTGGACCTGATCCTATTTGTCCACATGTAATAGTCTGGCCACAAATGAACGTCACCCTAAAGGGGGCCCACTTCTGTCTCCGTTCCCTGCCTGACAATCTTAGCCCAACATCATTCATCCCCTACGCTCGCCTGTAATAGAGCATCACCTTTTTCACTTCTTACTCCCACCCTATTCTATACTACACTTCTACTTTATGCACTGATCATTACTCAAATGAATGGGGGGAAGTGCCTTGCTTTCTCCACTCTAGTCAAAAAAAAAAAAAAAGTGAGAAGGATGATGAGTGATATATGCTCCTGAGAATAGTTCCGACTATTAAGTATTCACCAGTCCTGTCTTTGGTCGCCCTCACATTCATGCCTGTCCTCTCTGATTATTACACCAGGTAAGATTTGCCCCAAGAAACCCCAAATCAAACATCTCACTAGTTCTCATGAACTCCTTAAAATCTTGGCCTCCCAATTAGCAGTGAATGCTAGACCTCCCCTCTTCTCAGAAGCAGTAATAATACAACTGAAGTTGCCCACAATCACTTAAGGCAATGAAAGCTCGGGAAGCCTTTCCAATCTTCTCCCGAAGTTCTCTCCCGACATGACCATTGGTGGTGTTATAGATAGCAGCGAATATCCGGGGACTTGAATTAGTAGAAACAGTACCATAAATCACTTGATTTGAATAGCGTATGTTGGGTATAAAATACCCTCAGCTGAAGTTTTTAACAGGATTGACCCTCCCAGGACTTCTCCGACTTTCGACCGTAGATGATATCTCTCCGGACTTCTCCAACAGCCGGATTCCCACAGTGTTGACTGAATTCCCCCGACGGACGAACTCCCACTACACCACCCGAGCTCCTTCAACATAAGTTCCCCCAGTTATCTATTAAGCCGCCCTAACCACTCACTAAGCTCCGCCGCCAGCCGACTTTCTATGAATATCAGCTGTTCTCCGAATCCCTTCCAGACTTCTTCCAGCCAGGTTCAACTCCAATCCGAACTACCCCGGACTTCACCAACGGCTGAACTTCTCCAACGGTAGATTCCTACAACTACCAGATTTCAGTCCGGACTCCTACGGGAGCCGGATCTCATCCCCGACCTCGACTGCGGAGAGGCTTCGGCTTCGCCCGGACTCCTACGAGAGCCGGGCTCCGTCCTCGACCCCGATTTCTGGAAAACTTCGTCCGGACTCCTAAGGGAGCCGGACTACACCCCTGACTTTGATTGCAGGTGGACTTCGTCCGGGCTCCTACGGGAGCCAAACCTCGTCTCCAGCTCCAGCTACGGGAAGACTTCATCCGGACTCCTACGGGAGCCGGACCTCGTTCCCTACTCCGGCTGCAGGCGGACTTTGCCCGGACTCCTACGAGAGCCGAGCTCCGCCCACGACTTCGCTCACAGGTAAACTTCGTCTGGACTCCTACAGGAGCCGGACTTCACCCACAATTTCCATTGCAGGAAGACTCAGCCCGGACTCCTACGGGAGCCGGGCGCCGCCCACGACTTCACTTACAGGTAAACTACGTCCGGACTCCTACGGGAGCCGAACTTCACCCACAACTCCAACTGCAGGAAGACTCAGTCCGGACTCCTACGGGAGCCGGATCTCATCCCCGACCCTAGCTGCGGGAAGGTTTCGCCCGGACTCCTACGGGAGCCGGGCTCCGTCCTCAACCCCGGCTGCTGGTAAACTTCGTCCGGACTCCTAAGGGAGCCGGACTTCACCCCTGATTTTGATTGCAGGTGGACTCCTACGGGAGCCGGATCTCGTCCCCGACCCCAGCTGCGGGAAGGTTTCGCCCGGACTCCTACGGGAGCCGGGCTCCGTCCTCAACCCCGGCTGCTGGTAAACTTCGTCCGGACTCCTAAGGGAGCCGGACTTCACCTCTAATTTTGATTGCAGGTGGACTTCGCCCGGGCTCCTATGGGAGCCAGACCTCGTCTCCAGCTCCAGCTGCGGGAAGGTTTCGCCCGGACTCCTACGGGAGCCGGACCTCGTTCCCAACTCCGACTGCAGGCGGACTTCGCCCGGACTCCTACGGGAGCCGGGCTCCGCCCATGACTTCACTTACAGGTAAACTACGTCCGAACTCCTACGGGAGCCGGACTTCACCCACAACTCCAATTGCAGGAAGACTCAGTCCGGACCCCTACGGGAGCCGGATCTCGTCTCCGACTCCAGCTGCGGGAAGACTCCGTCTAGACTCCTGTGGGAGCCGGACCTCGTCCCCGACTTCAACTGAAGGAAGACTTCGTCCGAACTCCTACGGGAGCCGGACTCCGGGCTCCTCTCAAACGGGTAGCTAACCACCTCTCCCCACCAGACACTCTAGCCGAGCTTCAGCCGACAGGCCTATATTCTCTGGCGTGGCCGCAGTAACGGCCACGACTCTACTCCACTTCCTGCGATGGATTCCACGCGGCTCCATTACTCCCTGGCCAACCGCTATGATGCCCACGATCCTGCTCCACTTCCTCCGACGGATACCGCGCGATTCTTCCATCCTCTGGCAAGTCGCGACAACGGACGCCGCCCCACTCCCCACGACAGACTCCACGTGGCATGTCCCGGTGATAGCCACGATTTCGCTCCACTACTCTTCGCAACAAACTCCTCCTGACTCTGGACGGCCCGCTGCCGGACGGTTACAGACATCGCTATCAGTCTGTTGCCCCCTCCGCCTATAAAAGGGGGACCCCAGATACGTTATTCTCTAAGCTCTCATTTTTACCTAGAAACTTTGCTAAAATTTTCGTTCGAGCACTCCATTCTTGTTGAGGCAGAGAACTGACTTGAGCGTCGGAGGGTCTTGCCGGAGCAACCCCACCTCCGATTTAGACTTCTTTTGCAGGTCCCGGCGGCGACCGCGACCCCCACAACTCCAGCTTCTCCGGTGCTGACGAATTTTTGCACCAATAGGATTGGTGCTAGAGGAAGGGTCGTGTCTTTGCAGTACCCTTGTTCTTAAAGGAGCGCTCAACGGGACCACCCCCGGGTATCTTTTCCGGCGTCCTCTCCTCCTTCCTCCACTTGATCTTTGCCCGATGCCTCCCCGCAAGGCATCCACGCGACGATCCATAGCCTCCGCGGCCAGATCTCAGGCTCCGACCTCACCTCCAGTTTTTCAGCCTCCTCCTCCTCCTCCGGTAACGGTGGTCTGCGCGGGACAATTTGATCTGCTGGCGCAACAGGTCAGAGGCCTCACTGAAGCTGTGCAGGCCATGCAGCAGCAGCAGCAGCCGCAGGCATCAGTGCGCCTGAAAAGAGTGTCACCGAAACACCAAAATTCGGCGGTACGGCGGGCCACTTGGGCCAGCCGCCCCGTCTTTCCTGAGAAGGCGAACCCGAGGGTGGAGAGCCCTCAGTCGGATCACGACTCCACCCCTGGAAGATCTCTACCTCCATTCTGCCAGAGGACCCTCGAGACCCGTAGTCGAGAGGATTTTCTGAACCGGAGGCTCCAGGAGATGAACCGGTGGATCGAAGAACTCCGCCACGCTCCCCCCGCTTATGGTGAGGATATTTGCACTGACCCTCCCTTTTCTCAAATGATCATGCAGGAACCGATCCCACCAAACTTCAAACTCCCCCAGTTCGAAAGCTACGACGGGACTTCGGATCCGGTTGATCATCTGGAGGCCTTCCGGATGATGATGCTGCTTCATGGCGCACCCGACGTCATTCTATGCCGAGCCTTTCCATCCACCTTGAAGGGGGTGGCGAGAAACTGATACTCGACGCTGAAGCCGGGTACCATCTTTTCCTTCGATCAGATGAGCCACCAATTTGTGGCCCATTTTGTCAGCAGCCGGTGCCTCCGAAAGGGTTCAGAGTCCCTCATCAATATCAAGCAGAGGGAAGAGGAGTCCATTCGGGCCTACATCAACCGTTTCAATGTCGCAACGCCGGAGATCCGAAATTTGGATCAATCGGTAGCAATGGCCGCTCTGAAGGGCGGCCTTCAGAAGAATGACCTTTTGTTCTCCCTGGAGAAGAAGTACCCCAGGGATTTTGCTGATCTGTTGGCTCAGGCTGAAAGGTACGCTCGAGCGGAAGAAGCCTTCAAAATGAAGGATGAGGAGACTGTGAGGGAGCGGCAGGCGGGAGACTCGAGTAAGCCCGCAGTCGAAAAAGGGTGGAGAGAAGTTCGGCCACGTTCTCGAACTCCTCTCGGGCACAAGCGTGTCCGTACTCCTCCCCGGATACGTAGGCAGAGAAGCCCGAACCACGGAGTTCGATGGGGTTCTCCACCAGAAAGATTCCGCAACTATGCCCCCCTTAATGCCTCGAAAATTCAAGTGCTGATGGAGGTCAGGGAGCAGCTGCCAAGGCCGGAAAGGATACGCACACACCCTGGGAAGCGCAATCCTAACAAGTTCTGCCTCTACCATTGTGACCACGGCCACGACACAGAGGAATGCATTCAGCTCCGGGACGAGATCGAGGAGCTCATCAGGCGAGGTCGGCTCGACAGGTTCATTCGACGCCAATCTGAAGGCAGAGAAGATCGGCCAAGAATCCTACCAAAACCTGAACCGCCAAGGAGGGAGGAGCAGCCCGGAGATCGGCCTCCAATTGGGACCATCGACTCCATCACCGGGGGACCTCAAGGAGGAGCGGACCTTCCACGACCATGGGACTCGAGAAACCTGTAAATATACTACTCGCGACTTTGCTTTGAATCAAAATTCCTTTCGACTTTGCATGTCTTTTCCTTTTAGCATGGACTTGTTACGACTGGGGATAACCCCTTCAAACAATTAAAACAAGGTACTTGTTAGAAACAGGAGGAGAACCTCGTCCTAACATGAGCAAAATGAAAGTCTGATTATTTTAAGATCGGATCAGGGGAGAGGCCCATATAACGGCCCTTGAGTGCCCCCATGGTCATGTTAGAAACAGGAGGAGAACCTCGTCCTAACATGAGCAAAATAAAAGTCTGATTATTTTAAGATCGGATCAGGGGAGAGGCCCACATAACGGCCCTTGGATGCCCCCTGGGCCATGTTGGGGATAGGAGGAGAACCTCGCCCTAACATGAGCAAAGTCAAAGGCCCGATTCTTTTAGACCGGATGGGGAAAGAGGCCCTACAACACCCTTATGCGCCCCCACAACCGTGTTAGGGACAGGAGAAGAACCTCATCCTAACATGAGCAAAGTCAAAGGCCCGGTTCTTTTAGACCGGATGGGGGGAGAGGCCCTATAACGCCCTTATGCACCCCCACAGCCATGTTAGGGATAGGAGGAGGACCTCGCCCTAACATGAGCAAAGTCAAAGGTCCGGTTCTTTTAGATCGGATGGGGGGAGAGGTCCTACAACGTCCTTATGCGCCCCCACAGTCATGTTAGGGACAGGAGGAGGACCTCGCCCTAACGTGAGCAAAGTCGAAGATCCGATTCTTTTAGACCGGATGGGGGAGAGGCCCTACAACACCCTAATGTGCCCCCACAGCCATGTTAGGAACAGGAGGAAACCTCGTCCTGACATGAGCAAAGTCGAAGACCCGGTTCTTTTAAACCGGATGGGGGGAGAGGCCCTCGCAATGACCTTTATGTGCCCCCACAGTCCCGTTGGAAACAGAAGGAGAACCTCGTCCTAACCTGAGCTGAGATCGACTACGTCAAGGACAGAAGGAGAACCTCATCCTGACGATGACAAAAATCTGATCACCCAACATGATCGGATAAAGGGAAAAGTTCCCTCAATGGCACCTCCACACCTCTACGCGACCCCGCGAAAAGCAAGGGGAGGACCCTCGCTCAGAAAAGAGAAGGAAAATTAAAAAGAAAAAGCGACGAACTACATCGGCAATAGATAAAAAATAAACTACACCAAAAACATAGGGAACTTCGTCTCAACAAAAATGGGAGCTCCTACCGAGCATCCGCAGTCTCTAAGAAGGCTCTCGACACGGGTCAAGAAAATAATGACTCCTCCAAGGTAATGCGAAGTTCAGACCACGAGCTCGAGCCTATGACCATGGACGACAAGAAAAGCAAATCAACGTGGCGATGACTGGGCACCTCCGAATGACACCGACGTCGAACAAGTCAAGAGACGAAAGAAGTTCGACGGATGATGATTTAATGCGACACGTGGACGAGGTAACACAAAATCTTCTTTTCATTTCATCCACAAAATATACACTACAAAGCCCAGCAGGCTAAAAGAAGGAAAGCAAAACAACAAGAACAAGATAAAACAATAAAAGAAAAGATATATACATGGAAAGATGGAAAGACAAAAAGAGCCCTAAGGGGATCCGGCTTCCTCCGACCTCGGACTTTCGGCTTCGACCCTCGCCAGGGAACCCCTTAAACGTCCGACTTCTGCTTGCAATTCTCTCTCTCTCATTAATATCTCCATGTATCTTCGATGAAATCGCTGGCTTTCGCTCTTCGCCTCTCGATGCCTTTTTCTCAAGACCTCAGATTCTGCCTCCGCATCCTTGACGGCCTGCTGCTCGCATATCAGCTGGATCTTCAATTGCTGCAGCTCGGCCTTCTCCTCCCCAAGAGCGACGGATAGTTCTTCTACGATCCTTCTCAAGGATTGGAGTTCGTCAGAATCCCAAGTGGAGGCGGTTTGAGCCCCCTCAATTAGCTGCCATCGGAGGCGGGCAACCTCGTCGGTCGCCATCCGGAGCCTCCCCTTGTATTCATCCACCTGCTTGCGCCAGTCAGCCCGGTACGTATCGTAGCTCACCTCGGCATCCTGGAGCTGTTGCTGGAGGTCGGAGACCTTCTTCGACCACTCCCGATCGCTGTCGGCCCGAGTCAAAAGTCAGGATGAACTTCCCTCCAGCTGGCCAATCCTCTCCCGGACAGCCGACAGCTCTACCCTGAGGAAACTGATTTTGGCGGCTTGAGCCCAAATTTGATCGCTGGCACGCTTCTTGTGTTCCTCAAGCTCCTTCTCAAAGTTCGCCTTCCTCCGGCTGTACTCCATGAACCCCTTCACGTAGAGATTCTGAAAGTAGGTGGCCTCCGCGGTGGCTTCGGAATGACTCTCTCTCAACCTGCGAAGCTCGCCTTCCATCTTCTTCGACCTTTTTGTTAAATGGAGGATTTCCTTCTTCAGCCACTGGATTGTAGACTTCAGCGGAATCTCCTGAGGCAAGGGAAGCGCTTCGGCGGGGCACTGTCATCGGGAGGTCAACGCATTAAAACGCAGCTCATTACAAAGAAGAAGAAAGAAAGAAAGAAAAAGAAGAGAAGAAAAATCCCCCGCAAGGAGGAGACCAATTTTATTGACTGAACGTTTCTTGAAGACAAAAGAAAGAAGAAAAATGACAATAAAGGAAGAATACAAGGTTAGAGGTCTTGGACCTCTGGATCAATGGGGGGACTCGACACCTCTGGGGGGTGGACCGCGGTGGCTGCAACGATGGTGGAGGGTCCGGCTTCATCCTCGGATGCCTCGTCCAAGAAGCTGAGGTCGAGCTCGGAGAATTTCACGACCATCTTCTCCTGGCAGAGCTCGAACCCTCTATTGAATGCGGCTTGGCCGAACTCAACCTTCAACTTCTTCATTTCGGTGGAAGTCTTGAACTCCTCCACCGCTTGACTCCTGACCTCCGAGACCAGGGTCGGGATCTGTTCTGCCATGTTGGCAACCTCGGCCTCTGCCCTCCTCACCATCTCCTCCAGGTCGGCCTTCTGTTCCATCGAGGTCTGTCTCTCTCTCTCAAGCGCCTCTCGGAGACCGACCACCTCGAGGGCCATTTCCTTAAGGCGGGCAGCCTCGACCTGCTGACCTTCCACCATCTTGTTTGTCGTCTCGATGTTGGCGACGAGTTGGTGCCCGAGCTGCAAGGACGACCGGAGAGTCAGAATGGGAGCTGGGAAGTTAATTAAATGAAAAAGCGAAAGAAAAAGGGAGGATGAATCTACTTACCTCGAGGAAGGCCCCCAATGAGTCCCAGACTCGTTGTGTAGGATCGACGCGGACGATCCTCTGGACGACTTCGGGCAGTGAGCATCCGTCTACCAGCTTTTTTATTAGATCCCTGTCACTAAAGGGATCATCCCCCTGCTCCTCTTCAGAGCCGCGGGACTCTTCAGTGGCAGCCCGACGATTGCCGACTCTGCGGGCCAAGGTCTTCCTTCTCTTCCTCCTCTCACCCCCTGGCACCTCCTCTGGACGGGTCTCTGAAGCGGGGACCTCGGTAGGAGAACTCAAACCCCTCGGGGAAGCCCGACCGGCGGGACGCTCAGTGTTTGGAAGGACGTCGGTGGCTGAAGTCGCTTGGGCGGGCGCGGTCGAACTCGTCCCCTCCGCTCTGGCCCTCTTCGTCGGCCCGGAGGCCGTGGCGCCCTTTCTTTTGAGAGCCTTCAGGCCCCTAGCAAGCATCTGTGCTTCTTCGGCGTCCATGCCTAAAAAAAAAAAAAGAGAAAGAGAAAAGAAAAGGAGGGCGTGAAAAAGAAGAAAAGAAAAGAAGTGGGAGAAAGAGAGGAAAGAAAAAGAAAGAAAAAAAAAAGGAGAGATGAAATACTGGCGAGATCCAGGGGGCTCAGGTCGATGTTGAACAGAAACTGCTTCTTCAGGAGGTTGGGGAGAGAAAGAGTTGGATATTTGAGGAGTTTCTGGGAGGCTTGATGGTCGTCTCCCCCCAAGCTGGGCGCCCGACGAACGGAGTCCCTCAGGGGGCCCCAAGGGAGAAACTCTAGCCTCAATGTCGAGCATCGAACATAAAGAAACTTCTCCTTCCAGTTATAGATAGAAGAAGAGGCACCCTTCAGTAACCCCTTCCTACCGAACTGTGGGGAGAAGTACCATCAATCCTTCACCGTGGGATGACGCTTGAAGGTGTAGAAGTATCTAAACAAGGAAAGGGTGGGCTGGACATCGACTACATGACAAAGAGAGAGGAACCCTATCAAAAACCTAAAGGAGTTCGGTGCAACCGAAGCCAGAGAAATGTCCAGAAATCGAAAAAGAGCAATGACAAAAGGTGACAGAGGAAGCCGGAGTCCGGCACGGAAGGCCTCCTGGTATAGACAGAAACAGCCGGAGGGAGGGGCACTAGCCCGGTCGGACGAGCCAGGAAGTTCCAGTTCGTACTCCGGAGGAACCCCATACTGAACTCTTATCAGTTGGAGTTTGTCCGGAGTCAGAGAACAAGGAATGACGTTCGGTGCAAAAATCGGACAAGGTTCAGCTCTACCTACCGGTTCATCTACCGCCTGAGGACTCTGGAAGATCGAGACAGACGAACTCTTAGAGCCGCTAGAAGAAGAACCCCTAGAAGACATCTAGAATCACACGAAGACCACTTACAGAGGCGAAATCCCTAAAAATCGAGGAAAATCACGGACAAGATCTCGGGGGACTGATGTGCAAAGCAAGAGGAAGAAAGATCGAACGACAAAAGGAAGAACAAAAAGAGAAAGGAGTTTCGAGACTAACATAGGCGATTCGGAGAAGTACGAAGGTGCGGAAGTGGGGACGGCTCGAGGAACGCCTAAGGCTGGAAAGGACGCTGAGAAAAATCGAAGTTCTCAGGAAGAAGAAGGATGCCAGAACGAGACCGTCGGATAGAGCGGGACTCTTGGAGGAGGAGTGCGGGTTTAAATAGGCCCTGAGATCCGGCATAATGACGATTGCGAATCCCCTCTAGCCGGTCTCTTTTCGCCACGTGTCCCACTCACCACAGTGGACGGTTAAAAAGTGGCAGACGGCTGACAGTGCCCTTATTGCGCCACGCCTTGAGCACCGTTCCGCTGCAGATTCCAAAAGAGCCTCTTCGGATCGCCTCGATTTGAAAAGACCCCAGCGCACGCACATTAAATGCCAAAATATCTGAGGACGATTGCGTGCAGACATCGAGGGAGCAACTTCGGCTGTGACAATCTTTCTGTACTTTCTTCATTCGAAATTCGAACTCGGAAGTAGGAGGACTGGTGTTGGGTATAAAATACCCTCAGCCGAAGTTCTTAACAGGATTGACCCTCCCAGGACTCTTCCGGCTTTCGACCGCAGATGGTATCTCTCCGGACTTCTCCAACAGCCGGATTCCCACAGTGCTGACTGAATTTCCCCGACGGACGAACCCCCACAACACCACCCGAGCTCCTTCAACATGAGTTTCCCCAGTTATCTATTAAGCCGCCCTAAGCGCTCACTAAGCTCCGCCGCCAGCCGACTTTTTACGAATATCAGCTGTTCTCCGAATCCCTTCCAGACTTCTTCCAGCCAGGTTCAACTCCAATCCGAACTACTCCGGACTTCGCCAACGGCTGAACTTCTCCAACGGTAGATTCCTACAACTACCAGATTTCAGTCCGGACTCCTACGGGAGTCGGATCTCGTCCCCGACCTCGACTGCGGAGAGGCTTCGCCCGGACTCCTACGGGAGCCGGGCTCCGTCCTCGACCCTGATTGCTGGAAAACTTCGTCCGAACTCCTAAGGGAGCCGGACTTCACCCTTGACTTTGATTGCAGGTTGACTTCGTCCGGGCTCCTACGGGAGCCAGACCTCATCTCCAGCTCCAGCTGCGGGAAGACTTCGTCTGGACTCCTACGGGAGCCGGACCTCGTTCTCTACTCCGGCTGCAGGCAGACTTTGCCCAGACTCCTATGGGAGCCGAGCTCCGCCCACGACTTCGCTCACAGGTAAACTTCGTCCGGACGCCTACGGGAGCCGGACTTCACCCACAATTCCCATTGCAGGAAGACTCAGCCCGGACTCCTACGGGAGCCGGGTGCCGCCCACGACTTCACTTACAGGTAAACTACGTCCGGACTCCTACGGGAGCCAGACTTCACCCACAACTTCAACTGCAGAAAGACTCAGCCCGGACTCCTACGGGAGCCGGATCTCGTCCCCGACCCCAGCTGCGGGAAGGTTTCGCCCGGACTCCTATGGGAGCCGGGCTCCGTCTTCAACCCCGGCTGCTGGTAAACTTCGTCCGGACTCCTAAGAGAGCTGGACTTCACCCCTGATTTTGATTGCAGGTGGACTCCTACGGGAGCCGGATCTCGTCCCCGACCCCAGCTGCGGGAAGGTTTCGTCCGGACTCCTACGGGAGCCGGGCTCCGTCCTCAACCCCAGCTGCTGGTAAACTTCGTCCGGACTCCTAAGGGAGCCGGACTTCACCCCTGATTTTGATTGCAGGTGGACTTCGCCCGGGCTCCTATGGGAGCCAGACCTCGTCTCTAGCTCCAGCTGCGGGAAGGTTTCGCCCGGACTCCTACGGGAGCCGGACCTCATTCCCAACTCCGGCTGCAGGCGGACTTCGTCCAGACTCCTACGGGAGCCGGACTTCACCCATAACTCCAATTGTAGGAAGACTCAGTCCGGACCCCTACGGGAGCCGGATCTCGTCTCCGACTCCAGCTGCGAGAAGACTCCATCCGGACTCCCGTGGGAGCCGGACCTCATCCCCGACTTCAACTGAAGGAAGACTTCGTCCGAACTCCTACGGGAGCCAGACTCCGGACTCCTCTCAAACGAGTAGCTAACCACCTCTCCCCACCAGACACTCCAGCCGAGCTTCAGCCGACAGACCTGCATTCTCTGGCGTGGCCGCAGTAACGGCCAGAACTCTGCTCCACTTCCTGCGACGGATTCTGCGCGGCTCCATTACTCCCTGGCCAACCGCTACGATGCCCACGATCCTGCTCCACTTCCTGCGACGGATATCGCACGATTCTTCCATCCTCTGGCAAGTCGCGACAACGGACGCCGCCCCACTCCCCACGACAGACTCCACGTGGTATGTCCCGGTGATAGCCACGATTCCGCTCCACTACTCTTCGCAACAAACTCCTCCTGACTCTGGGCGGCCCGCTGCCGGACGGTTACAGACATCGCTATCAGTCTGTTGCCCCCTTCGCCTATAAAAGGGGGACCCCAGATACGTTATTCTCTAAGCTCTCATTTTTACCTAGAAACTCTGCTAAAATTTTCGTTCGAGCACTCCATTCTTGTTGAGGCAGAGAACTGACTTGAGCGTTGGAGGGTCTTGCCGGAGCAACCCCACCTCCGGTTTAGACTTCTTTTGCAGGTCCCGGCGGCGACCGCGACCCCCACAACTCCAGTTTCTCCGACGCTGGCAGATTTTTGCACCTACAGTGTACAAAATCAATCTCTTCCAAAACAAAGTTATTTTGCATGTGCATGCTGGTGCTTGTGTATTTCAATGCTGTAGCCCGACCCAAATTGAGATTGGGTTGGGCTTAGGTCGCAATATTGCCGGTTGCATCTTATATGTTACTTCTCTTCAACATGGCCTCAAACTTATTTAGCAAATTCACTTTGCTAGGATCAATGTAAAATATATATTTAGTCGCACACTATCTACACATTGAATAGATCTTGGGTATTTACATAAGAAAAATTCAAATAATATTTTTTGACTAGTCTTTTTAGATAAGATTCATATTGTTACAAATAATATCAGAGTGGATCTAATTTATGGTCTATATAGATTAGAGAATACTATAGCATGAGTCCTTTTGGGACTAGACATAGGCTCTTTGTAATTGGATTTGGACTCTTATCCTGGTAAGGATCGTAGAATTTAAACAATAAGAGTCTGTAGGGATAGATATATTTAGTCTCATACTGCTTATATATTAAGTAGATTTTAGATATTTGTATAGAGTCAACGAATCCAAATAATACTTTTAGCTGGCCTTTTGTCAATATCATCTTAGATTGTTACACACTTCCTGACACCATCCCGTCTATGCTAAGGCTTATATCTTGGCATCGTGACTCTTCAATGATTCAACAACCTTTGAGCAGGTTAGAGGAAAGATTGAGGGAAGTGAGAGCCTACCAAATACATTAGAATGGGCCTCGAGTGCTGTACAATAATGAGATTAAGAGTATTGAGACTAGAGTTTTCGAATAGCAATGGTTGCAGGTTGGGGGTAAAGACATTGATGTGGAGGAATAGGGGCACCTCATTATGGGACTGCATATGTTCAAAAGGTAATTCAAGAATTCGGTTGTAAATTTATTGTAAATTTGATTAAGGTCCTTTGTTAATTTTTTGAAGTTATATGTGAAACAGCCGCGGGCATCCAGCATGTTAGGACTAGCTCAAGTATTGCATGCCAAGCAAGATTTAAACAAATCAAATTCAGATCGGATCCATGTTATATTCATATTCAAATTTGATAAGAAAAAATGAATTTAGATTCAAGTTTGGATCCATCAAAATACATAAGAGATGAATTCCTATTGAAATTCAATTAATAACCGGACTCAAACGTGGGTTCAAGTTTTTGATGCTCAGTTTACTAGATGATTTTAAAAGGCAAACAAATCAAAATTAATAATTTCAAAAGCTAAAAGGACCTTACCACAATAGCCCTCCATGTATAATAAATATGGGGTAGATTACAATGGAGGAGTGCGGTATGGGAAGTGAGTGACTAAATTTGTAGAAAAATTTAAATCACCTGTGAGATCAATTTAAATTTATACTTATGTCTAGTTTACTTGAAATGTAATCAAAATCTAAGCATCAGTTAGAATTTGGGAATCAAAATGGTACTGGATGAGGGTTATGTGAATGCATACGAGAAGAAAGTAAACATGAAGAAAAGGGATGAAGGCAAGTTGTGTTGCATAACCCTTTTTATGTTCCCATATTTTATACGTATGGCCATGTTTTCAGATTTTTCATGTTTGAATATAATTACATCCAAATACAATCCTATAACAAATTGGATCCTAGAATTTTCCTTGGATCCAATAAATTATCAAAAACTTAATTTAGATTTATTTTTGATTATTATAAAATAATTGGATCAGATTATAAATTTTTTTGGAGATCTTTTTGTCCCCACGATGATGGCAAGGTAACTACAATCCCTAAGCTAGCGCTAGGGATGCTGTGCTATCATCATGTATCCCATCACATTGGATGATCACCAACACATCACTGTGATGTAATCAATCACATTGCTTATGAGAAGGGACAAATGACTGGACACACGGCCAGGCTTACAAGTAAAACATCTATTATTCTTAAGACAGCGTAAAGACAGTGCAAGAGCCAACTATCATAACTTGAAATAAAAATATAAAGTCAATAGCATCAGATTCAGATATCATTCTTTTGGAGGAGCAGCGCCTCCTTGGCCATCCTCTCCAAATTCATAAAAGAGAAATCCATGCTTTAGCTGCACCAATTGCCTTCACTTTCCACTCCAATGCTCTCCTTCACATCTCCTTCCCCTTTTCCCCTCCCATTAGCTCCCTCACCTTCCGCTCCACATCATCCCTACTCACAACATTGTGAATCTCCATTGCTACCCCCCAATCAATGCATGCATACTTACAATTAGTCGGTTGTTGAGCAAAGAAAGGCCAGCATATATAGCATTGGCACTCTATTGCTTGTGCCTTCCCACCCGCTGAGCATCAGAAACCCTCCAATCGATAGGTGTGACAGCATTACATTCTGCTGACACCAACTTGCTAGCAGACCTCTTCCGTTGGTCTCACATAAAAATTTTTGTGGAAGCACAACAGTATCATCCTTCACAAGACTTGGTGTGATGACGTATGCGAGCATATATTTAATTCTTTATCAGTTATTTGTTTGAAAGATCCTAAATATTTATATAAAATCAAGAAACCCAAATCATATCTTTTAACTAGTCTTTTTGAATAAGATCTTAAATTATTATATATGATATCAGAGTGAATCCAGCCCATAACTCATATAGACTAAGAGATATTATAGCACGGATTCATTGAATTAACCATGGACTGGCCAAGATACTTATAAATGAATATATAAATTTGGATCTTTTTCTTCATGTCTTCATCAAGGTTTAAACGAAAGAGTATATGATGACTCGTTATACAGGATCAAGAAATTCAAATAATATCTTTCTGCTAGTTTTTTGGATGAGATCCTGGATTACTCGTTGGTCATCACTATTATGCTCCCAAAGTCCACATAAATGACCTATGTGGGTTCTCTTTACTCCAACCACTCCAAGTAGCCTTGGCCTTCCATGTTATATCAACAAAACATGAGGCTCCTCCAAGGGTTCGTTTGATCCACAGAAAAAAAAAAATCAAAAAGTAACTTTCTGGAAATAAGATTTTGCTATATTTGTTGATCGTAGAAAAATAACTTATAGCAGAGCAGCTTATGTTTGGTTGAGCATCTATTTTCTTAAAAAAACTATGTAAAATACCTATTATATCCCTAGTAGATATAAAATCATACATTTTTGCTCCTAAATTTTATATAAATATTAATATTATATTTATATTAATATAAATATAATATTAATATATTATAATATAATATAAAAATATAATAATTTATTATATTAATATAATACTAATATATATTAATATTATATTAATATAATTGTTGCTACTTGTTTCGGCTAGGTCAGAAGGCGGACGTCTGGTCCTTGTGCAGGAAGTGCTGGAGTGACCTGCAAAAGAAGTCCGAGCATGAGATTTTTACTTCTGCGAGGATCCTCCGATGCTCAAGTCAGATTCAGAGAAAAAATAGTAGCAATGAGTTCTCTGAGAGGGATTGCTTATTTGAGTCCTTGGAGCTTTTGTTATTTGAAGAAGAGGACTGAGAAAATGGGCAACTTCAAAAATCTCGGGCCATTAATCACGTCATCGCGGTATTATAGTCCTCATTCGCTCCCGTAGAGTGATGAGACTGTTACTGGCAATATATTGAGTGGGAGATTTGAATATCCTTAAAGATCGTGCTTGACCTATTGGTCTTCTTAAATTAGGTGAGTGGTGTTACCTCATGGTACATGAGGGTCCCACTTATTAATTACATGGGCTGTCAATCAGGAGCTAAGAGTATGGAGATTTTAGCTTTCATATGCTCCCCACATGGGAGTATTTATTGTTTTTAGCCTTTTCTGCATGGTGTCACTCAAGTGGAATCTCAGCTCAGCATGAAGATAGCTAAGTATAGAAACATCTCAGCTTGGATATAGCTCATCTTAGCCTCATATAGCTTAGCTCAGTATGAATATAGCTCATCTCAGCATGAATATGCTGTGGATGCCTCTTCACAATATACATATGGCTCAGTCACTCTGGAATCTACGTCCCGGATATAAATCTGAGGCACCAAAGTACCCTCGTAATATTGTCCCCTACTTCTGAGTCTAAAAATCAAACGAAAGGAGTACTGCTGATATGATGCCTCGACCTCAGAGACGTCCATCCATGCATCCCATTAAGGCATTTTTGCTCTGCTCGGCATTTTTGCTCTGCACTTCATACGAGCAGTATTTTTGCTCTTTTCATCTTATGAACGGTATTTTTGCTCTACTCGACATTTTTGTTCTGCTCTTCATACGAGCGGCATTTTTGCTCTGCTCATTTTGTGAGTAGCATTTTTGCTCTGCTTTTCATATGAGCAGCATTTTTGCTCTACTCATCTTGTGAGAGGCATTTTTGTTCTGCTCTTTACACGAGTGGTATTTTTGTTCTACTCTTCATACGAGCGACATTTTTGCTCAGCTCATCTTGTGAGTGGCATTTTTGCTCTACTCTTCATACGAGCGGTATTTTTGCTCTGCTCTTCATACGAGGGGCATTTTTGCTCGGCTCTTCATACGAGCGGCATTTTCACTCTGCTCATCTTGTGATTTTTTCATTCGAGCAGTATTTTTACTCTGCTCTTCATACAAATGGCATTTTTACTCCGCTCATCTTGTGAGTGGCATTTTTTCTCTGCTCTTCATAAGAGTGGTATTTTTGCTTTGCTCTTCATACGAGCAGTATTTTTGCTCTGCTCATCTTGTGAGCAGTATTTTTACTCTACTCTTCATATGAGCGACATTTTTGCTCTGCTCTTCATACGAGCAATATTTTCGCTCTGCTCATCTTGTGAGCGGTATTTTTGTTCTACTTTTCACACGAGCGGTATTTTTGCTCTGCTCTTTATATGAGTGATATTTTTGCTCTACTCTTCATATGGACGGTATTTTTACTTTGCTCATCTTGTGAGCGGTATTTTTATTCTACTCTTCATACGAGCGACATTTTTGCTCTGCTCGTGATTGTAGACTGAGGATCCTTTTGATTAGCCCTCCGAAGGTCCTTTTAGATCTCTCTCTGCTTCTCGCATGACTTGGACTATATAGAGATCTTGTAAGTCAAGTCTGTCTCTAAGTCATCGAGGTATTATCGTCGATTGTAGATCGAGAATCTTATAAGTTAGTCCTTTAGAGATCTTTTTGGATCTCCCTCTGCTTGAATTTAACTTCACCTCACATCTGTAGGTTTTTAGCTCGGATCTGCAGGTTATACCTCATATTTGCCTTGACTTCGCTTCGGATGGATGATTTTTATCTCGGATTGACCTTCACCTTGGATCTTGTCGCTTGGAGTCTGACCATCGGGCTAGGTGCCGTGTCTGAGATAGTAGAATTCCCAGCGGGTGTCGCCAGCCTGGATGCCGGCCTGGCCGAAGTGGATGCATCTCCCCATGAAAGGATCGGGGAAGAAGATGGATAATGAGCACCAGGACTTCTTGGCTGAGCCTTTTAGAACACATCTAGAGTTTCTGCGCACGCGTCCGTCCTTTATCGAGGTCGAGCCCATCGAATTCGAGCTATCATGGGTGGTTCTGGTGCTGCTGGAAGCGGAAGGAAGCTGTAGCCGGAGTAGATCCTCTTTCTCATGGGGTTTCTGTGCACATGCGAAATCATGTACGTTGATGACCTCTGCTGGACTTGGGAGGACTGGCACTGCGAGCTCAGACGGCTAGATCCGCCTGCTAACGGCTTCGGCACCGAGGACGTGCAGAGAAAGCATGGGGAGTTGTCGGCCTTCTACTTTGGATGCACCCATTTCAGTTGGGCTTACCTCGGAAAGGTGTGCTCGCAGGCAATCTTGGCACCGACGGATGCAAGGATACGCACAAGGAACCTTAGACCCACAGATCCGGCAAGGCTCATCACCGTCAGGGGCGTCAGACTAGAGTGGGGCAACCCCAGGTTCCGGATCTAGGCGACAAGGGAGGCGCGCATGGAGAAGACCTTATGGCCGAGGATCTGGTGACCTCGACCACATGCGAAGATGCACGAGGAAACTCGGAGAAGCCTCAGAGCCTCAAATCTTGGCTCCAATGCCGATGGGAGTGCCCGTATGCCTGGAGGTGCGGGGGTGCCAGGAGGAATTAGGACCACCAGTCTCGCCAGCAACGTGCACGACGGCGTGTGGGGCTTCATGGCCCCCAATCCAGTGATTTGGGGGCACCGATCCGGTGGGTACGCGCGTGAGAGAGGCGTCGGGCTCTATCGGAAGGGCTTCGAGCCCTCTTCCTTTTTTCTTCGGCGTCAGCAGGGTGAATGGGAAGAAATTCCTGAAGGAGGCAAGGATACAGAGGTCCTTCCATGGCCGAATGGTAGACGAGGTAGGAATCTGGGTCGACCGAGATCTAGATCTAGCCGATCTAAACGTTGAAGCCATAGACGTGGTGGACGGGGGCAGTTGTAGCCAGGCAGAGGTACCGAGTAGGATAAGCTCGGATCCGTCCATGGATGAGCCCAACATCGGCGAGGGTGATCGCAACGGATGGCACGGGCACATGGGAGAGGAGCCGCAGGGCTACCGGTGCTCGCCCTGGTGCCGGGAGAGGCTGTGCATGTCGGGCCGACCACCCCCTCTCTTCTTCCTTCTTTCCTATTTTTTCTTCCAATCCACTGTAACTTAGGATACTGTGATATATACTTTCTTATTCAGGGCCCTCCAAAAATTTAATTTTTGAATTTAAAAATTAAAAAAATTTTATGATCTTATTTTTTTATTTAAATATCATGATCTCCTTCCTTGTTTAAATTTATTCAAAAATTTTAAAAATATAAATAAAAATAATTCAAAGATCAAGAAATTTTCGTATCTCCTTCTTTGTTTTATTGATTTCCCCACCTTCGTTGCAAGTAGGTGGCGAATACTGCGCCATAGAGGTCGAGGTTGACATGGGTGCGAGAGAAACATGAGTCTCTCATCGTGCATCATTATTCTGCTGCATCGTTTGAATCTCATCGGTCCAAATGTATACTCACTGGATTGGCGCATTGAACTGATCCGTATTTATCTCCGCAATCGATGGAGGTGGTGGTGCTAGTGGTGATGGCGACACGGAGGCCTCGCTACCAGCATGGGCTCCCTCATTTTCGAAAGAGATGTCGTTGGAATGTCGTGAAGAAATCTTACGTGGCACCATCATATGCTTAGTTGGCTTTCCAAAAAATGGGCCTGAGCCCTTCTTCATATAGAGGGATTGATTGTTGTGATGCCAATGCATGATTTTTTCTAACTCCGATGGTGGTTCGAGAGGTGGCAGATTGCCCCAATTACCGAGCGGTGGTTTTCTTTGGAAGCATGTTGCGAAAAGTAGGTCCTTCCTCTATCTGTTGCTGTTTGTTTTGGCTAGGTTGGAAGGCGGACGCCTGGTCCTTGCGCAGGAAGTGCTGGAGTGATCTACAAAAGAAGTCCGAGTAAGAGATTTTAGCTCATGTGAGGATCCTCTAATGCTCAAGTTAGATTCAAAAAATAAAGAAAGCAACAACGAGTTCTCTGAGAAAGATTGCTTACCTGAGACCTCGAGGCTTTTGTTATTTGAAGAAGATGGCTGAGAAAATGGGCAACTCTGAAAATCTCGGACCATTAATCACGCTATCACAGTATTATAGCCTTCATTCGCTCCCGTAATATTAATACTTAATATAATAAATTTATTAATATAGATATAAATATAATATCAAATATAATATAATATTAATATCAATATCAATATATTAATATAAATATTATATAAATATAATAAAATAATATTAAAATATAATAAATATTATAATATTGATATTGATATTAATGTTATATTTATATAAATATTAGAATAATACTAATATAATATTATATCGCTATTCAATATTTCATCATAACCTTCTATTGATATTTTGAAAAATCTTGACCATTGATCTCAAAAGGATATTTTGGAAAAGAAAAAAATACCACTATTTTTCATCTCACGAAAAGTGCCAAAATCCACCTCTTCTATGAATTTTTATTTTGTATAAAATATGAGACGTGACTTCTCATTGGAAGAATTTTTTCATTTTTTCTCTCCTTAAAACTTTAATTAAATAAGAGACTTTCTCTTTACTTCCCAAAAACTGTCTCTTTTTCTCTCAACTTTCCGTCAACCAAACGAATCCTAAATGAACGATGGGATAGCTTGCAGGATGCCCCCATGCTTGAACATCATTCATTGTTAACCTTCCGAGGATGGAGACAAGGAAGGAATCGACGCTGCTTGTTGGTCTCATTTGTTTCATTGGGCAGATGGACATCAGGGTGGCTTTGGTTTAAGACCAAGTTGTGATTACACAAAAGAAACCAATGACGTGATGTAAACGTTACCAACAATTATAAATGTTCACTTGTTGATAAGGCTTGTTGGCATTTAGAAGGCGTTTGGTTCATAACCAGAATCAAAATGAGAATGAGAATGAAAACGGCTAGAAATCAGAATCGGAATGACCAAATCCTTCGAAGCGTTTAGTTCGTAATCAGAATCGAAATCAGAATCAGAATCGGAATGAAAAATTGAATTCATAGAGAAGAGTAGAGATTGAGTTCTATATAGATTGGCTCATTCTTATTCCCTTCCGGAATCGAAATGGGAATAGGACTCTTCCCAACCAAACAGTTGAAATAGAAGTCATCCATTCCGATTCTGATTTCAAATCTCCACTCCCCCAACTTAATATTTTTTTAATGAATCACCACCTATTCATTTGGCAATGACCGTTATTATGACAGCCTGAAAAAATCCATGCCATGTTTTAGTTTTTTTTTGCAAATTGGTCAGCTTTCATCACCGAGAACTTCGCCCAAAACCTGATGTGACGGAGTTGGCCTTGATGATGGAGATTGATCAGCTCGGGTGAAATTGATGTGCACGGTGTGGGATTAGAATTTGTTAGAACCCGTTTGGTGGGGATCCTTGGATGTTTAAATCAAACATATCAATTTTGATAGAATAGAGTAGAAGAGAAACGAAGAACTAAAATATGAGAAACGAGCTATGAGTGGGGTAAAAGTCCTTGTATCTGAGATCCCTAGCCTAGTTTTTACAAGGAGGGCAAGAGTTCGCTATGATCTAGTTGAATAATTCTCGAGCAAACCATTATGTCATTCCTTATTTGTCCCTGAAATCACATCGAACTGCAACCACCTATGCAATTTGCTCGGAGATTTATTCCAATATTGATTACGTGTATCACTCAGCCATGAGTCAGCATTGGTAGTTGCAATTCCATTGGACAGTGAATCCAGGCCGCATCATTATGCTTGCAGCTTTCTCGACCGAACTCCTGATATGGCTCAAGACGAAGCTCCCCATACATGATCTAGTCCCACTTTGATAATCAGACTCATCTCCCGCATGTGTATTGTTGATTCATGGAACAAATAAAAAGCCTAATTTTTTTGATAACAAGTGCAACAAATTATGCACCATGTGGGAATGCACTCTAATGTGTGCTGTAAAAGGTTCAAATGCTGGTATCAAATGCTGAGCAGGGTCAGCTATTTCAGCCTCTTTGAGCTCTGCTGAATAATTAAGGTGGGGAATGGGAGGGCCTATTTGTGATTTAAATAAGTTGGATTTGTTGCCTTTTGCTAGGTTATCTTGGGTCAAGAGGAGATGGTGGCAAATAAGACGCATCTCAGCCGCAGAGTTCCACAAGGATTGCTTTTGTTGGGATGATGATAACGTTGTCAAACTTGAACCATGGCAAATGAGTGGATGGTACCGGAAGTCCCACGAATCTCCAACATCTGCACCACCTGGCGTCAAGCTGTAAAATACCAGTCTATCACGATCAGATTATCCATTGTACGTATAAATATAAATAGACGCTGTTTTATAATTTGTTGTAGTGCGATGTTATCCCACGGGGTGGTGCCGCAGTTGGCTAGCGCGTAGGTCTCATAGCGTCTGAGTAATCCTGAGGTCGAGAGTTCGAGCCTCTCTCACCCCAAAATTTTTTGTACTTTGAAATATTAGTAGACTTGTAAAAGAAAAAAGACAAAAAAAACTTCAAACCAAAAGATGGGACTGTACCCAAAATTTTTTGTACTTTGAAATATTAGTAGACTTGTAAAAGAAAAAAGACAAAAAAAACTTCAAACTAAAAGATGGGACTGTACTTAAAATGGCAGCTATGTGGTTCCCAATTTGAATAACTTTGTTTTCTGGGGATCGACTTGGGTAACCTAAATAGCACCGCCACCCATTTGAATGTGACGCAACGGGCAAGCACTTACAATCGCCGTCCCACTGCGAGTTGACAAATAACCTTTTTTTTTACCTAATACTTCACTAAAAACAGTGGGTACAGGGATAACATGTTTCGTGACCAATGTTGACAAGTAACCTTTTTTTTTTTTTTTTTTACCTAACACTTCACTAAAAACAGTGGGTACAGGGATAACATGTTTCGCGACCAATGAGCGGCAGCAACAACGATAGTTGCGGGAGTATTTTATTAATATAATATAAATATAAAATTTTTCATTCAAAAATTATATATTTAAATTTATTTATCAAATTAATATATTAAAAATATCATTTCGAATAAAAATATCATTCAAAATGATACTTTTTATCCAGTCAGCTCATCTCTCCGCAGCCTACGTGGAATCAAAAAAAAAAATTTGAAAGTGTCATTCTGAATGGCACTTTTGAAAGCACCATTTCGAATGGTATTTTTAAATGTGTCCTAGCCAAAACCCAGCATATCACATCCCTTTTACACAGCTAAGTCTTTAACCAATTTTTGACTTCAACAAAATCTAAATTTTTTTCTAAATGATCCGAAATTTTCTCTAATGTTTTTTAGAACAAGATGACGAGAGATGAAGGAAATATGATAAGTTTCAGAGATATTTAAAGATATTTAGTAAATATAGGATAAAATAATCATAAAAACTTGATAGATATTTTTTTTGTTGGAACATATCCCTTAAACTGGCACCTTAACGTGATATATTTCTCCCATATATTAGAAAAATGGAGCTAACTTATGTAAGCTTGTTGCTTGCTATTTCAAGGAATGTAATTGAATTACTCGATATATTATTATTATTTATATTTTGATTTATATGGCTCTTTTGGCATTGCATTTCCTCCCTCAATCTTTCGAGACACACATGAAGATTTGTATCCTTGTCCAAAAATTTCATAGCATCCTAACACTGAAATTAATAAGTAGAATATCTAAACTAATCTTCAATAGAAACAATAATTAATAATATAAGATAGAATAAAAATGTCAAATCCACAAAAAGAAATCCCATATTACTACAAGTCTAAAAAATGCTAAGTACCATAAGAGCATCATTGTGCTTGTGGTCGCTTAGACCTTCTCAGAAAGGTCCTCAATGGTCGCTCCTACTCCTGTGTCACCTATGATAGCTCCTCCCCTATATCAATGGACGTCTCGTGGTCATGCATATGAAGAATAATAGCTGCTGTCGAAGCATCTACGAGCTAAGTGATCCTCTCAACCTCTCATCTGGATCCAATGATGGGCCTGTAACAAAAGAGTCATACTGACAGAGAACTCGAATAGTCCTCGACTGTTCAGACCACTCAGATGAGGACTCATGATGCCAACTATAACCCGATGCTGCCGATTAGGGTATGTGAAAAGATGAAGATTCTGACATCTGTGGATCATAAGATGATGGCATATGTGGAGCATGCAGCAATGACAACTGCAGAATATATGGTGATGGCATATTTGGAATAGATGATGACAGTGTACGTCTCATATCTGGTATAATAATATGCTCATAGCCAATCACCATCAATGTCTCTAAATATGATTTCTCCATCTTCCGCAATATCTCAATCTACTTGTCTTCATCAGATGTAAATAGAGCACGACAAGTGTCTGACATAAGACTTGAAAAATATTCAGTCTATATAATAAAAACAAAATTAGCATTACATTATAGAACATAAAATAAAGGTATAACAGAACTACATAAAATTTTTTTCATTACAAATTGGCTTACCACCATCTGTATAGTTTCTCTCTGTTCCCGGTATCCGAACTTTAAATAATTTAACTTTTTCATCACTAAATGGGTAATCTGTCGATACCACTCCATGTACTCTCGATCATATGGAATGTCTCCAAAAATTGGCTCACTAAAAATAATAAAATATAAACGATCGTGCCATCTATCAATATAGGTGGCATATATAGTATCTCAAAAAGTGTTGGATCTGCCTCGTCGTCTATACCATGAAGAGCAAGTCCTATGTCGCACATCCGTGGTATCGACTGATATAGGCCAAACTGCCTGAGTACATGATTTAAAAAATATCACTCAACGATATCAAAGCAAAAAAAAGGCATCCGTGCCATCCAAATATCCTATTCATCAGTACACATATATGGCAAACACGCCATAACATCCGATGTATAAGGCTCCCAAACGAATTGATAAAAAAATAAATATATCTCCATTAATAATTATAAGTTGAATATTACTTCAAGAATTTTTGAAATTATAGTCATAAATATGAAATAAGTTATCCATTTTTCAGTATCATTTAAGCAGTTTAACTAATCTCTATAAGCACATACAATATGGACGGACACATCCTTCACATGAAACAGAACATTTCACCTGTAGATGTTGTTATTATAATTTGATTGTAACCAATTATAAAAGTAAAAACATAATGCTTATAATATGAATTTTTTTTACCTAAATCTCCATGGTGCATTTAGGACGAATGGCATATCATCGCCCATCCCTACCGATCGCATCTCTAAAAACTATCATCTCTCTGGATGAAAAATAGGAAACCTCTCCAATGCCCATATCTGAAAATATCAAGACTACACTCCCCCAACTCATGCAGGTAAACTGATGAAGATCTTCTAACAGAGGTAAATACATCAGCTTCACTAGAGCTGATGATGTATCAAGTAAAAGGGATCCTCCAAGCATACTACAACAGAAAGGAGTATTTGTGACATAAAAAAAATATCGTAAATACTAAATTTCCATCGCAAATATTTATTTACAATGAAAATTTTATCGCTCATATTGTGTCGCTAAAAATACAGTCGCAGATAATATTTTACGATGGAAATAAAATTTTCATTGCTAAAAATTATTTTTTTATGATGAAATATTTTCAATATAATTTTTTTTTTATTTTTAAAATTATTTATGATGAAAAAAAATCTATCATAAATAACATATTTTCATTGTAAATAAAATTATTTATAATAAAAATTTTTCATCACCAATAATTTAATAAATAAATTTAATATTTTTTAAAAAATAAAATAAATTACTTTTTTATAGCTTAAAATTTCATCGTAAATAGTTCCATCATCAAAAAAATTATTTACGACTATAATATTCCATCATAAATAATTTTTAAAAAGATTTTTAAAATTTAAAAAATAAATTATTTGCAACAAAATAGTTTCATAGTGAATAATGTTATTTGCGATGCATTTTTCATCGTAAATAATTCTATCGCTAATTAAAATATAATATTTTTTTAAAAAATAATGTATAAATACATATTTTTGATTTATATTTTTAATATTTTATATTTATAATCTATAAAATAAAAATAAAAATTTACACAATAAACTCATAAATAAATTTGATAATTTTATTATATTAAAATATAATTATAAAAAAATAAATTTAATAATTACAAAAAATCAAAATTTAAAATATAAAAATATAAAAATAAGTCACTGGCCATCAAGCATCAACATCTGGAAAAGGAGAACGGATGGAGAAGCTTAGACCGGCTTGTTGCTATCTCATCAGCTCCATCATCTGCTCCATCTATACCATCCACTTCATCATCTGTCCCATCAACTGTCGATCCTCATCATCCCACTATCGATCCTTAGCAGTCTGTCTTTATATCTCTGTCAGTTGGACATCGCAGGCAGTATGGACATCAGTTTTGGATGAGCGTGAGGATGGGGAAGTATTGATCCCATATCCTAGTCCCATAATATAACAAAATCTCATACCAAGTATCTGATCATAGATCTCATCATCTGTAGGTGCAGTCGAGCCCTTAGGGGTAAGTTAGAAACTAATCTCCATCGTATGATCCTGAAAATTAAAGTTATAGCTATTCTAAATTTGTACTGAAAATCAAAATATCAATAAAAAATAGTTAGAAAAACTTACATAAAGTTCTTGGCTCCCCACCATCCACTCCCCTGACCGTTGCTAGTGGGTCCGTTAGTAGATCTTGATCCTACTAGGAAGCTTGTCCTCTCTACATCTCTCTATAATTTGAGAATAATTAATAAAAAAAAAATTAAATAATTAAAAAGTTAAAATATGCTAAATAAAAATTACTTATCATCTACTCTATATGACGAGCGAACAGCCTCAAACCCCTATAGTGCATGATGGTCTGTCTCGTTTGATTGGTGGCATTTTGGATACGTCAATCCTATACAGTTAACAGTCAAATTAGTAAGTAACTAACTGGATTTAAGAATACATGGTTCAATTATTAAATTTTTAAAAAAATTAAATGCTTAACCTGATATGTCGGATCCTCATACCTGCAGCATATGACAACCCAGTCTTCAATACTGATGCTATCATATGGCTGTTGCCGTGCTGCCTCCACTCCTTGATTCTGCACTACAATGTACTAGTGGTGATGAATGCGATTGCGGTAATCTTTGAAACATGAGCATAAATGATCATCCACAGCTCACCGTACGTAATCATGCTTAAAATCGACAATATCAAATATAGCTTGTCAATAACAAATATTATAAAAATATGATGCTAATTAAATATTTGATTAAATATTATTTTATCTTTAAGTGGGTATAGAAGATCTTCCTCTGAGTTGGTGTAACATGATGCCAATCGGAGAGCATCACAGGGGCATAGATGCAGCATATGATGCCTAGCTCAGTCCGCCATGACTCGCACCATCCCCTAATGGGTGTGGTGTAGCCAGATGAAATCTCAATATGGAGATGCTGCCCTTTATGCCCGTGTCTCCAATGCTTCAGGGCGAGGTTCTTCGACGGACCTCACCCTCGCCTCACCACCTGCACCGAATGGTCTAAAATAACAATGCATAAATCATTAGTATGATACCTATCTATAAACCTAACAGATATAATTAAAAATAAATTTTATTATATAAAAAATATTAAAATACCACTCTGATTTGCCTCTGCAACACCCTCTGGCAGCTCTGATTGTGCGATAGTGAAAATGAAAAAAGGCTCATCCTTAAGGAGAGGCTGGAAACTCGAATATGGTCGTCTCCCTTCTGGTGCTATATCTATAATGCTTAAATTATGCATATAACTAACTTGATATATAAATGAATATAATAATGAACAATAATAGTAAAAAATATATAAATACTAATGAATAGAATTATGTTGCATACCATTATTACAAGAAAAGATTCAACAAAAAATATAAATCTACTCATCAATATCTGTATCCTCCTCGATTTGTAGATCTTCCTCTGAATCATAATAATCGACTAATGTATCATCTTCTATCTCATTATTATTTATGAACTGATCGTCGCCCTTCGAATCATCAAGATTAGATACAAAATCAGCTTCAACTTCGTTGGACGGCAGATAAGCCCTATTCAAAGGAGTTGTCACAAGTTCTTCATCAACAAAGAGCTCGATCAATGTTTGTTCTTCCTCTTGAAAAGCTTTCTCTTCATATAGATCTGAATCTTCACCCATCTCTAGTCGGGTTGGTATGTCATATATGCTTCTAGATGTTATTCTTTGTACGACATGTCAATCACCTCGATATTTTCAATTCTTCAAATATATTATTTGTTTCGCTTAAGTTGCTAATATACGGCTCATTCTGGTACCATGTTCATACAAAATTTATACTGATAAAGTATGGATCGATATGAATACCAATCTTCTTATTACTAATATCTCACCATTCACACTGAAATAAGAATACCAAATTATTGGACCCATACTTCAATTCTATGATATCTATCAATAAACCAAGATATTTAATCTCCTCTTCTCTTTCATATCCTATCATAGCAATCCCACTATTCTGGATCTATCTTTGTATCTCAAACTCTCTTATATGAAATTTTATTTCTCTAATGATAGAGGATGCATAGTGGTTAACTCTTCGATCGAAGTCACATGCTAAATTGTACAATTCATCAATCGCACCCTCTTCTTTATTGAAATGCTTAGCTTTATCTACAACATAACATAAAAATTTATGTTGGTTCAAGTAATTAATTTCATAATTATTAAAATATAATGTAATACTAGTGAAACTTACATGGTCTCCAAATAATTTTATAAATTTTCTCATATGTCTATCATCAATATTTGTATTATCCTCTCTGGATAGTATTCTCTTATGCTCACTGCAATGAGTCATGATTTTTAATTTTATATCGGTATGAAAAAATTAGTTAGAACACTAAAAAGTATGCTAAGATGGTACTTATTCAATGAAATCTTTAATTTCTTTACAATTATTTAGAATATAGAAGTGTGTTTTGGATAGCTCATTCATGTCCATAAACTAATATCTCCTTCCACCCATGGGTCAAACCATTTGTTTGAATATGAACAGTGTTGGCTTATCGTCACCCTATTTATGGTCTGCATTACGATCTACATGATTAAATCTTATTTTGATATCATTAAGATACATCAAACAGAATATGATACACTTTGTAGCTATGTATGCTTTCGCTGTAGACCCTTCAGGCCATACCTTATTATGCATATACTTTTTTAGGATACACAAAAATTTATAAATAAAAATAAATTTAAATTTAACTAATACATTGATATCTTATAACTAATATGACAAAGAGATTATGATTTCTTTACTTTTTAATAGGATACATCCATCGATAATATATCGGTTTAGTCAAAAGAGCTTCTTTTGGGAGATGAATAGCTAGATGCACCATAACATCAAAAAATAATGGTGAAAATTTTTTTTCTAACTTACAAAAAATAAGCACAATATTCGTCTTAAACTTTTCAAGTAAGTTAATCTTTAATTTTTAACAACACAGTTCTTAGAAGAACACTCCCAACTCAATCAATGCAGTTTGAACATTATCACTCATATAGCCATGCATGATTACCAGAAGCAAGCGCTGCATCATCATATACGAGTCATAACTTTTTATGCCAAAGATATTGCCGTCATTGTTGCCAACACATCGTGATACATTTGAAGCATAATTATCAGAAAACTTTACGATTTTGAACCATCCACATAAACTCTTCTTCTCCTTATCAAATAACGAATAATATGTCGATGGTATAAAAAATTTATCACCTCGATGAACTAAATATAACTCTGATCGAATTCTCATTTCTTACAAATCAAGACGAGCTTTTAAATTATCTTTTATTTTTTTTGCGATATTCAATACTATACCGATGACATTATCACAAATATTCTTCTCAATGTGTAGTACATTCAGATTATGATGAAATAATAACTGCTTCCAGTATGGTAATTCAAAAAATATGCTTCGCTTCATCTAATTTAGCTCAACTTCAGTATACTTTCGCTTGCAAATATCTGATGTTATTCTAAATTTCATATTTCTAATGGCTTCAAGTTGTTCTAAAACTTTCACTCCACTTAGCTCCTTAGGTGGCGGACGTCGGTCGGACTTACCATCAAAGTATTGGTTATAACGGGTTCTCTAAAAGTAATTAGCAAGTAGAAACCATAGATGATCCGTTAAGCAGATCTTCCTTCCATGCTTTAAATGTAAGGAGGACGTATCCTTATTGTACATCAGACATGCTAGATATCTTTTGGTACTCCACCTAGATAAGTTTTCATATGCAGAAAAATCATAGATGGTCCATAATACCGAAGCATGCAACTTAAATTTTTTTTGATCGACAGAATCATATATCTGTACTTCATTTTTTCATAGCTCATTCAGATCATCGATTAAGGATCAAAGATATATATCAATTTCATTATCTGGTGCTTTCGGATCCAAAAGCAACAGTGATATAACAATAAATAGTTCTTTCATGCACTTCCAAGGTGACACATTATATGTGTTAACATCACAGACCATATACTGTAGGAAGTACTCAAATTGCTAAAAAAATTAAATCCATCTGTCACTAGACCAAGCCAGATATTGCGCAGGTCACTCGTAAAGTGTGGATGCTTTGATCGAAGTCTTTCCACATTATAGAGTCAGTCGGATGGCTAAGTATGTTCTCCTTCAGAATCCACTGCTCATGATGTCATCTCATTTTTTTAACTGTCTTTGTGGATATATACAACCTTTGGTCTTGAAATCAATAGAAAATACCTCAAAACCTTATGAGGTATCTTTTTTTTTTTTTTTATTATCGATTTTGTACCTAGGCTCACCGCATTTCAGACATTCACTTGCTTGTTTGTTCTCCTTATAAAATAATATATAATCATTTTTACAGGCATAAATAGGAATATAGCCAAGTCTCAATTTCTGCATGTATGTTTTTGCTTCAAAATATAATTTCGATAGTCTCTCTCCATCGAAAAGAGCTACTACTTTAATCAAAGTCAAATATTGATCAAATAACTTCCGACTCCATCAGTTCACGATGTTAAGATGAAGCAATTTGATCAAAAATTCTAATTTGGAGAACTTTATACAATTTGGATGAGTGGCTTTAATGCATCCCTTATAAGCTTTGCAAACTATTCAGAACTCCTTCTGCCTCATTAATATTATATCCATGATTAGAACTGTCTTCGGATGCATTAGTACTCATGGGTATATTTAAGCGAACATCCTGATGCAACTCATCCAATAATGAACCTATACCATCATATTCGATAGGTTCAGCAGCATCGCTATCATCTTCAATATCATCATCGTCGCACACAACTTCATTCAGATCATCCTCCCCATACCATATTTAGCGAGTATACTTCTTATCTATACTATAACATAACAGATGCTCATCAGCAAGTGATATGTGATGATATACTATATTGATACATCTCTTATATGGACACTTTATCCTACTGGCACTGTCAGCCTTAAGCCGTGCAAACTCAATAAAATTTTGAACATCCACTCGATATTCAGGCAAAAAAATATTCCTGACATTCATCCAACTTTTGTCAATATCTATCTGACAATAAAGAAAATCGTTAACAACAAAGAAAATACCCCTGACATTCATTCGAATCGGATCCCAATCCGAATTTCGGACAGGATCCCAAATTGAATCTCAGATCGAACCCCGACCTAGATTCACTATCTACAGATTCTACATATACAAATACAGAGCAATTGCTACCTAATTATTTTATTATTTAAAATAACTTATATAATAAATACATCCGAGCACCAACTAATAGGTAAAGATAGATCCTATCCCTTTCAAAAATGCATCTCTTTTATGATTGACACAGCTTTATTCTTTGTTTCATATCTGGAGATAATCCGGCAGCATCTTCCTATAGTTCTCCAAGTATACAATATAGAAGGATCATATTTTCACCACATCTAATATGTATCCAGAGAACAAATGAGATAACTATGATGAAATTTTCTACAATATAACAAAGAATGCCATGATAATAATAAAAAATTGATTCATTTCTAAACTGTCCAAATAAGGCATCTAAGACCAGTTCACAGAGTCCATTTTGGAGACTTTGAGATCGACTCTTGAGCAGAAATCTAAGATTACATCAATGCACGGATTAAATCACTACAATACATCTCTCTATGAAAATAGAGAGATGTATGCAGACCTGAACCAGATCCCAATCTGGATCCGGATCGGATCTCAATCCGAATCCCGACCAGATCTGACCCGTTTCCCGACCTTGATCTGACCCGGATCTCAGATCGGATCCTAGATCGGATCCCAATCCGAATGCCAATCTGGATCTTGACCCGAATCCCGAACTGAACAATTCATATGCATTAAAAATTTATTATTTTTATTAATAAATTATTAATTTTTAAAAAATAATTTTTTTTATTTTATTAATAAATTATTAACAAATCATCTCCACCCCCACAACACTCCTGGGCTCCGATGGCTGACCGTGGGAACACCACCCCCCTTCTCCTGGTCACCGCAGGCCATCCACGGGAACACAACCCCTCCTCCCCCAGCCACCACAGGCTATCCACGGTAACACAACCACCCCCCCCCCCCCCCACCCTCGCGTCCTTCACCCCCCAACCATAATAGGCCGTCTGCGGGAACAAACCCTCCCCCCCCCACCCCCGTCCTCTGACCCCCATCTCCTAGTCCCCCATCCTCGCCCCCCCCGCATCCTCCACCCCCCAACGCCTCTCCGCCCCACCCCGCTCCCCCCAGCCCATGGTCCCCTACCTCTTCCTTCCCCGTAGAGCCAAAAAAAAAATTTACCTTAAATGCCGGCAGCAACAGCGGCGGCGGCGGCATCTGCGGTAGTGGCGACATCGTCAGCGATAGCATCGATGGTAGCGGAGGGGTGGCACGCTCACCGATGAGGAAGCTCGGGGGGATTTCGGTGGGTGAGAGGGAGGAAGAGAGCCAAGAGGGTGGGGAGAGAGAGCCGGGAGGGTTTTGCGTGAACCAAGGAAGTGATCTGAGATTTTTATAGGTTTTTTTGTGATACAATTATTAGTGACAAAAAAATTTTGTTGCTAAATAATTTATTAACGATAAAAATAAGATTTCCTTCACTACATAAGGGCAATGATCGATAGTTTCAACCTATTTTCAAGTTCGGAGGACTATAAGCTTGGTTTCGACCATTCCTGCTAAAGAAAAAGCCCCATTCCTGATGAAAGTTTACTCAAAAGATAGGCGGTCAGACCTAAGATATGTGGCACAGCAAAAGCCTTCGCTAAGGGTGAAGGGCTTTCAGAAAGCTCTATTTGAAGCAGGTGCCTAAACAGATGATTCAAGCTTAACTCATTTTTGAAATGCTACCTCAAGAGAAGGGGCCCCTGGTCCGAAAGATAGAACAAAAAACTAATTTGTGATGAAAATAAAATATTCGTCGCTACTAACAATTATTAGCGATGAAAATTAAATTTTCATCGCTACTAATTTTTACCAAAAAAAAATTTCTTCTAAAAATTTTTCACTCTAAAAAATTTAACAAAAAAATTTTAAAAAATTTACGATGATAATTCTAATTATTTGCAATGCTAATTTTCATCACAAATAATCTACATTTATTTTTTTAAAAAAATTAAAATTTTATATATTATTTGTGACTAAAATTTTGGGATGCAAATAAGTTAATATTTACAATGAAAAATTCTTTTGCATCATAAATATAAATTATTTACAATACAAATTTTTTATCATAAATTATTTAATTTTTAAAAATTTTTAATTTTTCATCGATTAGTTGCAACAAAAAGTTTTTGTCACAACTAATTTACTATTTATGATATAAATAAAATTTTCATCACAAATAATAACTTATTTGCAATGAATAATATCTTCCATCATAAAAATATTATTTTCTTATAGTATATTTTTTTTTATTTTTTTTGAATATATCATAATTTTAAAATTTAAAATCTATCTTCATCATTTATTATCTAAATAATTATCATTAAAGTATCATCACAAAAGATTGCCTCGATCTGATAGCCTTATCTATGTCGATCAATAAAATTTAATTTCGATGATCACAAACGACCACATAATGATCTGATAGATAGAGATCGTCGATGGATCCAAAAATTTACAACAATAATCTCGATGATATTTGTAGCATACTATCAAAATTTTACTTCAATTAGATATCATTATCATGATCAATTTAGCATGAGATGATTTGAGCCGTTAAATAAAAAGGAATGATCAAAAGGCCAAACGACGTCTAATTATAAGATATTTTTTTTAGATAAATAATCTTTACTACTATTTTGACCATTTGTATAGTGATGATCATAAAATTCAAACCATACGTATGTGAACCATCTTATCAGGAGCATCATCCGATAACTGAAAGTCTGCATAATAGTTTGATAGCCATCTCAACCTAAGTCTATTCCCCTCAAAAGCATTAATCGAAGGTGCAACCCCTAATAATCACTCGCAAAGTGACTGCCACTATGGTATCATAAATGCAGGATCATGACTAGTAATTGGCAAACCATCGATGCGTAAACTAGTCAGGATGCTGACATCCTGTAATATGATGGTAGTCTCCTCTAGAGATAAATAAAATATATGAGTCACTATGTGCCATCTCTCAATCAATGTAGTAATCAAACCTACATCCATCTATATCCATCCAATACGATAGACACCGTAGAAATCCAACTACTGTAAAAGCTGTAAGACTCTATTCAAAAAAAGTAGGGTGCATGTCCAAAAAGATTGGTCTAATCGTCGACATCTGATCTGCTGCATCTTTCGAAACAATACCAAACAAAAATAATATGAAAAAAGTAACATCATTAATACCAAATTAACCAAAATTGCTTCAATGGAAAGTTAATCAGCTCCCCCTCATATATGCACTTTGATCTATGCAATGCCTGTAAATTCAGAATGCTAGGATCTCGGAGCCCTGGATTCAAAATGCAATAAGACATAATGGCTAAAATAACTTGCAAAACATATTCAAAAGAATATGACATACCAAGATGTTAGAAAATTTTGAAAGAATAAAGCAAAAAAAAATATCAATTTCATAATCAATGGCATAGATTATATAGAACAATACATAACTCTGGACATATATAGAATAAATATTCATCCCTAGGCATATACTACACAACAGTTCAACTTTGAAAATGCATAGAACAATACACAACTCTGAAAATACATAAAATAATACACTCTGCTGTCTTTAATTTCTTTCACTACTTGAAGTTGATGTATGTTGAAGTAACTTAGAACAGCAACGACGATCATGATCATGTTCCTTACAAATGCCACAATAATTCTTGCTTTTTATTTGCCTATCATCCATCTCATTTTGAAGCTTTGTTGACTTTGGCTAGCCTTTCTACTTAGGTCTTAAACGATGATGACAGAAATATATGTGAACATATGTGTGCACCCCCAATAGTCCTCATATGGTAATGAATAAAACTTGCCACTCCAAGTATTCATGTATGTCGCATCTGTGTACGCATCATCTACGAATCCACTAAAATACATAGCAATTTCTTGACACACAGCTAAAACACGTGAACAAGGATATCTAATAGATGTTCCACTTTTCACAAGAATATTTTCTTTCACTTAAAGTCATAGTATAAAAATTTTCTCCACCTCTTAATCCTACACTTGCTCTCCTCGTAAGCACTTCATATATGCCTCTTTGGAGATTGGGCGCTGTTACTCTGTGCTGGCTAGCTTTAACTTGATCTTCAGTAATCTTAATTGCAACATGAGGAGTAAAAAAATTATTTGAATTTTTCTGCACATATCTTAAGGCTTAGGCATATCTTGTATTAAAGTATTTCACAAGATGATAAAATATCATTTGAATACAAGCTGTAATTGGTATATTTCTAACTCCTCGTAAGACACTGTTAAAAATCTTTAACAAATTTGAAGTTAAAATACTATAGCGCATGCCGACATCACGTGCCAATATCCACTTCTCTTTTATCAACTCAGACAGCTAACTCCAAAACTCTGCATTCATTATCCTGATCCTACCAATGATAAATTCAAACTTACAAACTTAATGAGTACTCCCTGCTGATCATACTGCTCTTTTGAGCTGTGTATTTTTAAAATGAGTGTTGAAATTACTGCAGACATGTCTTAAGTAATATCGATGATGGACACATGACGGACTCCATCCAATAGACTCATCTGCAATGGTATTTAATATACCTAAATATCTGTCAAAAATTAGACATTCAATTCCTATCTTGTGCGACATGTGTTTTGAGCTTAAAAAAAATCAACTCTAACTAGCAGTCGTCTCCTCATCTACAATTACATATGTTAAGAAAAAAATTTCATTCTCTACATTAATTCAGATTACAATTAGCATCTTACTTTTAAACTTTCTATACAAGTGTGTGCCATTAATACTGATCACAGGACGGTAGTGCCTAAAATCCTAGATAGATGGTTGGAAAGCTCAGAAAATATAATTTAAAACTCACACATCAGAATTCTCAGTTGGAAAGAAATCTCATGAAACAACAATGCTGGGGTTTGCATTTTGGAGTAAAATTATATAATAGGATAATTTTGTATAAGATAGCTCCCATTCTTCATAAATATCAATCAATGCCTTCTGTTTTCCACACTATATTTTTTTGTATGATATTATGTATTAAAATTACTCATTAATGATTGTCATAGTAGGTTTAATATTAACACCTAGATCTTTCTCAATAATATATCGGACTAGTGTGCCAATCATTCTTTCACTGACATATTTATGGTCTCGACTCAATTCCTTAAATAAACAAATGTGAGAACCCTCATATCTTATGATCGAAAAATATCTTTTCTTTTTCAACAATGCAGCACGAAGCCTCTATTTACATCCTTATTCATTATCTGATGATGTACATTATATAGACCATAACTTTGAATGTGACTGAACTACATTATATGTCCGATGCTTCTGCATGTGATAAAGATCAATAGCTTTCTTTAACTCATCTTGACTATCAAACATCAGACCTATAAAAAATTCAATCATTGAGGAGTCTCAAAACTGATAGTCAAAGTTCAATCTTCGATCAGCACTAACACCACCACTATCAAGTAAATTTAAGTTACTAAAAAATTATGAAGGTTCATGCAAATAAGGTTCAGGTTCTCTTATGATCAAAGATGTTACATTATTATTGGACTGATCATCTTCATCACCATCTTCATCTTCATCTCCATCTTCATCATTGTTACTATCCTCATCAAGCCATTCTTCTTCAGCCTCATTCTTATCTGACTCAAAACTTTGGCAATCAGAATTTATTCCTATACCGACCCAATCATCATCTCCCATTTGAGTGTTGTATCCCGTACTTACTATTACTTCCATCACAGGAGAAGTCATCACAGGATTTTGAATAATTGGACAATTAGGGCCAACAGCATTAGAATATTGTTCTGCAAACATGGCCTCAATACCAATAGTTCACACCATAGGACTTGAAAAAGCTGAGGAAGGTCCAAGAGTATTACTCCCTTGGGTTAAAAACCCACTAAAGTACCCAAACATTGATACCATTATTTGAGTAGTATTTTTATTAGTGAGTACATCTTTCTTTTCAATATATAATTCAATATATCGATATTCTTGATATTTTAAAGAAAATATCAAAATTTCTTGTACATCTTCAATGTCATCAATTGAAATTTAGATATACTTACTCTTCATTAATTGTCCTAACATATTATATAGGAGATCCCTACCTCAATTTGATTTCATATTTTTTCTGTCTATAGGAATACCACTGGATTAATGGTCTAACAATTTTTGATATGATAATGATGAAGACAACCTAACCATTCGACTCGCAGGTTGACTGTACTGTACGTCATCTTCGCCATATTCTATTATGCCATCATAATACAATAGTAGACGAACCCGAGCACTAGCTATTTTCTCAAAAAATTCTATGATAGCTACAAAATTAAAATATTTAGTATTAATAATTATTTTGATAAAAATAAAAAATCTAGATTGTCATAAATTAATGTTAAGAAAATCATCCGTATTTAATGTATTTATTTGTGAATTCCATCATCTAAATGTCACAGCAATATAGCAAACAATTATTCAATAACTAATTTTATTAATTTAATTATCCAAGAATATAACAAACAACATTAATGGATTCATTAATTAGGTATTCTGTGAATCTATTTCTCCACTAAAACACCTACATTAATGGAGTACACACAATTGAATGCTACATTTATAGATAAATTAGGTAGTTGTAAGAAACCATAGCGTCACGGCTATGCGTTGTCGGCGTTAGGTACGTCGCTGTGGCGTTGGACAGCTACATCGGTCATCTGAAAATGAAAAAGAGCCCCGGGGGGCAAGGAGAAGGAGAAAAAAACTAGAAGGGGGGAGAGAGAGAAGGAAGAGGAGCAGAGAGGGCGTCGGATAGAAAGAGGGCCATAGGGGGGAATCGGATGGGAAGAGGGGGGCGGTGGTGGGAAAGGAAGAAGGAAGAAGCCCGGAGGGGCGAAGGGGGTGGGCGGGCGTCGGATGGGAAGATGGGCGGAGGGGGTGGGCATTGATTGAGATGGAGACAGAAGAAACCCGGGGGGGTGGGCATCGGATGGGAAGGAGAAAGGCCGCGATGGGGGGGAAGCGAGCGTTGGCCCAGGGGGACGAGGTGGTGGGGTGGGCGTCGGATCGAAAGAAGAAAAGGCCAGGTGGGGAGCACGTTGGGTGGGAAGAAGAAGAAGATGCAGACGGTGTGAGATTTTATAGGGGCTCACTTAAAAGCACCATTCAGAATGGCGCTTCTGGAGGCACCATTCGGAATAGCATTTTTATGGAAAAAATATTCGTTGCAACAGTGATACCACATCAAATCTATAACAAACCAATGAAAACCTTTATATTTTATCGGTTGCCGTATATTTCATGTTCCCGTGGATAATACCCCATACTATCCCTTGTATTTCATCCATTTCTGACTGCTGATTGGTTTGTTATAACGGTGACATAGTATCACCATTGCAACGAAAATTTACTCATTTTTATGGGCCACATTATCTTCCAGCGCCATTCTGAATGGCATTTCTAGAGGTGCCATTTTGAATGACATTTTCATAAGCCACATCATCCCACTATGTATCTAAAGGAGGTGGGTTGATCGGGCAAAAAATATCATTTGGAATGATATTTTTTTGACTAAAAAAAAATTATTCCAACTGATATTTTTATCTTTTATATTATTTTAATAAATAAGTTCAAAGATGTATTATTTTAATAAAAAAAAAATTTAACAGTATTAGATAGGCAGAGAAACTCAGCAAAATAAGAATAAATTAAGAGAGAGAGAAAGAGACAGGGCGCGTACGCATACCTCGCGTCTTATCCTTTTCGTCAGCCTCACATGGTGTCCATCTGCAAGGCACAAGAAAACACCGCATACAGCGTTCTCATCCTATTACGCATGCTTTTGTGATGCGTCCAAATCAAAGACATATTCCGACACTGCTCTGGCGCTTGCCCTCGGGGGAGATCCAGAGTTCAGACACCACCAATTACTCAATTGTTACCAAAAAAAAGTAACTCAATTATTACAATATTACTTTAAAAAAAAGGTGGAAGCATAAGATATTTTTCAAATTTAGATATTATTATAATTATGACTATTCTATTTATTATTATTTGAAAAATAAATGAAGGTGATGTTTTAAAATAGCATGCAAGTGGCATTACAGTACATATGCTCCCTTCGTGACTCTTTTGAAGCAATGCCTACGAGGAACATGAACCAGGGGAGTCTGTCTTATAGATGTAGTAGTGCAATAATCAATTTTTATAACATTAATATCTTTATTTTTAATAAATAAATAGGATTATAAATTAATAAAAGCTTCACAGCACTCCATCCTAATCAGCCATGAACACTGCCAGGAGTAACTTTTAAACATTAGGACTCTTGTCGGGTCTCTCTCTTTTCTCCTTCAATTAAGTATTTTAATTATATTGATGCCCTAAGGATGGGGCCTCTGGAATGATTGCCGACAGTAGCATCCGTGGAAAATCTGTCTCCGATTACTTCTTTTTATCTTCTTTTTGGTCTATACTGGATTAAAGTGAAAAATGAGGTCTGCTACCAATTTTGTACTCAAATTTATTCCCGCTTTCCAATATCATCCAGGTAACTGGCAGAGTTCTGTAACCTCTCATCATGGTCCATACAGGATTTAAAGGCTTTAGGCATCTGGACTCTATTAGCAATACGGGACTCTGTCTCGGGCTGATCAACATCAATGTATTCAAGTAACACAATTCTTAACGAATCTGTGGTAAAAATCTAAGAGGTGCACCCACACACACACGCACGCACACAACACTATAACGTTCTAATGCTTCAAATAATTCCAGCATTTGTCGGAAATTAAATAAACAAGACAGGCACGTAGACTTATTAGTAATAATACAACGCTCTTGGGGTTCCCTCCATCTGTTTGTCATGTTTACTGAGAGAAACAAGAGAAAGTTTATAAAATAAGGATTTGATTAATTTGCTTGATATAAATGGCCGATAATGTTTCATTGTTGGAATAACGATTGGCATTTTTCATGCAACTTAATTTTAAGAAAAGGGCATGCAGGTAGCTCCTTGCGTTATTGGGTACATTTCACATACGTTAGTGTTTTTATGCGGTAGCTTTAGTAATGGACAATATTCACATTAGTTTTTCTCAAATGAACACAAATTTGAATCTTAATAATTATTTTCCTTTCTGTTTTCTTTAGGTCAATGATCAGCATGTCCTTTGTTGATGTTTCTTCTCATCTTTTTTTTTCTTAAGGGCCCATTCTTTTACGGATAAAAGATTTACTTAAGAAACTATATTTTTCTAGATAAATATTTTTCAGACAACATTTAGACAGAATATTATATTATATAATATTATATTATTAATATATTATAATATTATATCTTATATTAGTATAACATAACATATACTATATAATATTATTATATATAATAATATAGTATGATATATTATATTATATTAATATATACTATTATACATAAAATATATTATATTATTATAGTATTATATAAATATATATAATATATTATAATATATTGTTATATTATTATGTTATTATATATTATAATATATTAACTTATTATAATATGATATAATATAATGTATTATATTACATTACATTACATAACATTATATTAATATATATTAATATATAAGAATATATTATATTAGTATATTATTATAATATATTATATAATAATTATATTTTATTATTATATATTCTATCTTTATGATATATTATCATATATTATAATAGTATATTATATTATTATATTATTATTTATAATATTATAGTATAAAATATTAGTGTATTATATTATTTTATTGTTATATATTATTATAATATAATATATATCATATTATAATAATATATTATATTATATAATATTATGATATATAATAATATATTATAAATATTAATATATAATATTATTTTATTTTATTGCTATATATTATTATATTATTAATTATATAAATATATAAAATAATAATAAAATATTATATATAAAATATATTATATTATTATTATAGTATTTTATATGTAATATAATATAATATATTGTTATATTATAATATATTTTAATATATTAATATATTATATAATATATTATATTATATCACATTATATTATATTATATTAATATATAAGAATATATTATATTATTATATTATTATAATATATTATATAATGATTGTATTTTATTATTATATATGATATCTTTATAACATATTATCGTATATTATTATTATTTATAATATTATAGTATAAAATATTAATGTATGGTATTATTTTATTGTTATATATTATTATAATATAGCATATATTATATTATATCATATTGTTATATACAATAATATAGTATAATATATTATAAATATTAGTATATAATATATTATATTATTTTATTACTTTATATTATTATATTATTAATTATATAAATATATAATATAATAATATTTTATTATTATATGATATTATATCATTATATTATTATATTATAATATAAAATATTATTATATTATATTATTTTATTGTTATACATTATTATAATATAATATATTATAATATTAAATTATATTAATATCTTATATTAATATAATATAATATATATTATATATTATATATTATTATTATATATAATAATATAGTGTAATATGTTATATTATTATTATAATATATTTATAAATATTATATTATATTATATTATATTATATTATGATTAAGGATATATTAGGAATGAATTAAATAGGTTATTTTTTTGATTGATGAAAAAATGATTTAGCCACCCTCTAGATCAGTAAGATTTTTTCTTATTTCATAGGCAAATACTATCTATGGAAAAGTAACTTATCCATCTTGAAAATCATAAGAACATGGATAAATTGGTCAATGAAAAAGTTAACCCACTTTTTTTACCCACAAAAGAACAGGTCCTAAAAGAAAAAAAGAAAACTTGCATGAAAGTTTCTTGTAAACATTATAACACTTCAGTGATCCATACGTAGACAAGAATTAATGTATTCAATATATGTTGATTCTTGCAAAACAAGCAAACCTGTATATAGAATGCAAAACAATAATGTATATATACATACATATACATACATACATATATGAAATCTGGTTTAATAAGATTTTTGATTTCTATGGATGCAATTATTATAGATTGGTTTAATAAATTCAAATTATCAAAAAAAGAAAGCAAAAACAATACATATGAAATGCAAGTTTCGAATAGGGACTTTTGAAAAATAGGTACTTGTCTAATATCCCAAAAAAAGAAAAACAAGTTGTCTAAACATTGTTTTAGAAAAATATCCAACTTATTTATCCCAAGTAGAAATGGCAACAAAACCCAAACTCATAGATACCCGACCCAATTGAGTCAGGTAGTCAACACATTGACTGGGTTTGGATCGGATTTGAATAAAACCCAAATACTTAACTTGGAGTTCGGATCGGGATTGGATAGTTATGCACCCGACCCAATACCTAATCCGAACCCAGCCCGAACTATTTTAATATTTTAATACATATATTATATTAAATATATTTTATCAATTATCACCTGCTAGTTATTAAATTCTAACTTATTCATTCATTCCCCTTCTTTCTCTCTTTTTCTTATTCCTTTCGGCCACCACCCCACAAGTACAAAGCACAAAATGACAAATCAAATCCTCCTCACCCACAGTCCCACATGGCCAATCGACCACATCCACACTACCATCCACCAGTCATTCCATCGTCCCTTCCTTTGGTCAGTAGTAACACCGCTGTCAGTCTGTCAATATGTCTGCTATTCCTTCCAAAGCCGACCATCGGTCTATTAGCCATCAATCTATCGTCCATCAATCATTAATTCGATTCTATTTGAAGTATTTTTAGTCTTTTCAACCTCCTCTATTTTCCCAATAATAGACAACCAGATGATGTTTTTAGTTTTTTCTGCCATCCATACTTCATTTTTGTTACTATTTTTTGAGTATTTTTGTTTTTTGTTAATTTGATTGAGATTTTGTTTCTAGATATTGGTTGTTTTATTCTCTTTTGGATATTTTTATTTATTTTTGGGTATTTATTTTTTCAATTTTTTCAATTTGAATTTTATTTTAATTGAATATGAAACTAAGTATTTTTGAATTTTATTTATTTAAGATAGATTTGATTTATGGAATGGTAATATGGATTTAGAATTGGTAGAAATGAAAAAAATGCTTAATATGACTCAATTGAGTTCAAGCCGGGTAAACCCGAATTACCCGACACCTGGTTGAGATGGGTTTGGGTAAAAAAATATTCAGTTCCAATAGTGTTTGGGCTGGGTTTGGATAATTTATTGAGTATTTGGATTTAGATTTGGATAGTTAGAAATTCGTTTCAAACTCGGCTTGATGCCATCCCTAATCCCAAGTATACTCAAGATTTTATTTTGGTAGCCAAGATTTATACCATGTATGTAGAAAATTGAAGTAGTTTGGCATCCCAAACGAGGAATTCCTACATGCACCATTCATCGACTCCATGTTTGTATTAGGATAACAGATCTGTATTGATATAATTTCTCATAAAAATTTGGAAAAGTAGCCCTGCAATGGAGCAGCAAGGGCGCATCCATTTTCACCCACACCCCCGAACCTACTCATAGAACCCTAATGAGATGGCCCCCATTTGCATGCGAAATGATGCAAATTTGGGTACCTTAAAATAATGCTCTTTTAATTGTGCAACATTGATGATTTAGTAACAAGATTACTTTACATTATCAACTATCAGTCATAGGTGAAACCCATTAATACAATCTCTTGGTATTCGTAATGTACTAACCCTCGTCCTATGCCCGTCTTCCCACGGTTTCAAGTCCATAGATTGAAAAAGATCCAGTGAGGTGCGTCCATCCTCAAAAAGTCGAATTTTTAACAATCCTCTCGTGAACTTGGTTGCGTTTTGTAGGGGAGAAGTATCCATTTTTTAATTCATTTCTGCTACGCGGATCCAGTTGGGTAGTGGGCACCAGCCTCGCAAGCGAGTGAAGGAAGTAGAAGAGCGGCCGTGAGCGAAGAATGTGGACTCTTCCTCTGTTGCCATCTCCTTTCAGTAGAGGAAAGGAACAAATCATAGAGATTTGAGGTAAAAGATGAGACCTTTGAATTGAAACAGAGGCTATGATGCAATGCCGCTTGAGTTCCTGAGATCTCCCCCCTTGAAAAAGCTGGGATTTTCTGGTACGTTTTCGATCTTTCTTGATATCCATATGCTTTCTTTTTCCCTTTTTCTTCTAAAAATTTCATCTTGGTGTGCTCTAAATTCTAATGATCCACTGTTGGCTTTGGTTGGGCTCCATAGAATAGAATAATAAGAAATCCAGCACTCAATGCCATGTTTCGTACCTTACTGAACTGGAACTGAACCACAAAGATCCCCCTTTGGAAAAAGTTCCCTCCTTTGTTTCTCTTTGTTTCCTGTGGCATTGATATTTATGGGACCCTTCCATGGCTCTTTGCAGGCCTATCTCTCTTTTCCTCACAATCCTCTTTTTATTCCACACTTATTTTAGTCTTGGGATCAAGAAAGGAGCCTACTTTAACTGGCTTATGTTGTTTAATCCGGTCTTCTGGTGAATTGGCATTGAGTCAGACAGCGTGGGTGATGTCGAGGCCTCTTTCCCGGTGGTCGACAGGCGGCGGGCGGGTCAGCGGCATCTCCGACCGAGACCCATTCGATCCGGATTACTCGAAGGATTTTGCTGAGAATGGTTTCGGGCACGAGGCTGGAGCTTGTAAGAGCCGGCAGAGAACAGCCCTTCCCTTCCTCAAGCTATGCCTGGCCCTTGCAATAGTGCTTGCCCTCGTGGGTTCCCTTTCTTGGACCATATCCATCTCCACCTCATCTCAGGTTCCCATCTACCGAGGCTACCGCCGTCTCCAACAGCAGCTTGTCTCAGACCTCTCAGAGATCGGCGAGCTATCACTTGCTTCTGCCAAGTTGAGGGAGCTTGAATTCTGCTCATCTGAGTTTGAGGATTATGTCCCATGTTACTACAATGTTTCGGAGAGTTTCGATGCAGGAGATCCTGATCGAACAATTGAGTATGAGCGCCAGTGTGTTCAGCAATCTGCCGAGGATCATGGCTGTTTGGTTCTACCACCGAGGAATTATAGAATTCCCTTGAGGTGGCCGAGTGGAAGAGATTTCATTTGGAAGGAGAATGTGAAGATCACTGGGCATGAGTTCTCCTCTGGGAGCTTGACAAAGAGGTTTGGTGATTTTATTGTCGGATGGATTGGCTTGTTTGTATACTATGTTTGATAGGTCTGACTTGTGAGCTATTGGATGCAGAATGATGGTGGAAGAAGAGCAGATCTCGTTTCGCTCGGACTCCCTCATGGTTGATGGAGTAGAAGATTATTTACATCAGATAGCAGAGATGATTGGGCTGGAAAACGAGTCTAATTTTAATGATGCAGGGGTCAGTACAAGGTTTCTAATCACGGGTTACTTTTTGGTTCTTCTAAATAATCAAGATGTTCATGTTGTATATGCTTATAAAGGGATAACAGAATGTAAAGAGAACAAAGAATATATGAATTTATCAAAAGCTAATTTCATGAAACTATTTTGCATTTATCATAATAGTACTTCTAAAACTGTGCTTGTTTAACTTAGTAAAGTACGATACAGATGTTATATAACAATTATTTTTTGAGTGCAATTGTGTTAGTTGTTGATAGTACATTGTGCATCCGAATATTATAATTATATGAGAACGAGAGGTTTAACAGATTATACCTGGATTGAATTTCAATTTTTTATTTATGTTTTCTGCTTTCAGATTGTTTTGAAGTATGGTATGGTTTTGCACTTCCTTGATAGATCACATGAACTCTTTTTTTTTACAGGAAACAAACTCATTTTACATTTCTTGTTTGTTTTTTTCTAGATCTAGAAAGCAGTCAGGTGTTTGACCTTGCAATCTTATATGCATAGCTCCTTGGGATCAAACTATCATGATAAGAATTCCTCAGTCCATGCTATCGGCTTGCCATACTTATTACAACTTCAATTGCCATGAGCTAATGAAATTGTTTATCATCATCAAGCAAATACTGGTTTTAGCTACCTCAATTTTGATCACTGATCAATTATGACTGCCCGTTTGTGAAGAAAATGAGGCCAATAGAATCTTAACATTGGAATCTTTTAAATTTTTAAATCTTATTTACTATTATTTTTCTTTTAAAAACAAAATTGTAACTTCAATCTGCTCTTTTCTTCTTAGACCATATCCTTTTTATGAGATTGCTAGAAAACATATCTACTGTAAGTGCAGAGTGTCATGATTTCTCTGAAGAGCAATTGCCTGCTTTTCCTATTCGCTATTTTTTTTTTCTCTGTGTCCATTTTCTTCCATCTGTTTCTTTTCTAGAGCCTCCTACAAAGTAAATACATTCACCATTTGATGACATATTGTTTTTATAATGTTTATAGTATCTTCAGTGAAACTTCCTTTAGAATGAAAATTCATTCGATCTATTTCGGCATTCATTTCTGCATAAATATCCGCAATCATGTGCTTGCTGTAGCTTAAATTCAAATGTAGTTTTGGAAACCGGGATGTTCATCCTAAATTGCATGACCCATTGATCTTTTGGAAAATTAGCTAATTTTCTTTATTACATCATCTGTATATATGATATCAACTGGATTACTTTTCATTGTATGTTGCAGATCAGAACTGTCTTAGATATAGGGTGTGGCTTTGGTAGCTTTGGAGCACACATCTTCTCCAGACAGCTGCTGACTATGTGTATTGCGAACTATGAGCGCTCGGGTAGTCAAGTCCAAATTACTCTTGAAAGAGGCCTGCCTGCTATGATTGGTTCATTTGCATCTAAACAGTTGCCATACCCATACCTCTCTTTTGATATTGTGCATTGTGCAGGATGTGACATTGACTGGGAGAAGAAAGGTTTGTATTAAATTATATAAGTGCTCTGAATTTACTATTCTTGGTTGATTGTACATCATCTCCTCTTTATTTTTTAAATGTATTTGGGCTGCAACAATTTTAGTCAACCAAGTTTCAGTAATGTTTTTTATGAAGTCAACTAGATAATTATGAAATGTAAGTGATTGATAATGGTCAGTAAGCAGAATAGCTGATTAGATTGTTAAACGGACCAATTCTAATGTCAAATCTTGTTCACAAATTTTCCTATTAGAGTAAGAATTAGTTTCCAGAGAATTGATGTTTAAGTTGGACAAGTAGTGGAATCAAGGATAACGTCACCATGATATGTGCAAATCTGCTAATATGATTAGTGGCTGCAAAGGACACTTGGTTTTGTTTAATTATCAATTGACCATAATTTTATTTAAAGGCTGGATTTTGCATTCTTTATTGATCAATATAGTCACCTGAAGCATAGCGGCAAGACCTGACCACTGGCAGGGGATGAGGAACCAAGAAATCAAGAGTGTTGTCATATTGAAGATTTTGACTCTAGAAATCTTGGTTGCCAACCATGATTGTTCACTGGTTAGACTCTCAAGCATTATAAAATATCAAGTGAATCAATTTTGAGAACAGGCAAATCCAGTCAACATGATATTTGAAGCTTCTACCGCTTCAAATTTGCATTCTGCAATATCCAGCATATGATAGGTCAAACTCTATTGCTTAGATCTAAAACCCCCCTCCCTTTTTTGTCCCATCCAGAAGATGTTGTCAGCTACTGTGGTTTTCTAGTTGGTATGATTCTTGTTATATGATGGTTTGGTCCTAATCCCTGTATCCAGCCTAAATCTGGACTTCCTCTTGGCCCCAAGATATGAAGCTAATCTTGATGTCTGCATTAATCTTGATGTCTGCATTAATAGTATGTCTCATGTGCATTGTGCTCCATGATTCATTCAATTTGTAGCGATAACCTAGGAGAAATTTGTTGACCTATCTGATGTAAAATTTGTTCTTACACGGAAAAATGCTTTTGAACAGGGAAAAAAGATTATATATTTTCTCAGTCCCTTCTTCCAGCAAAGCATAAATGATATGATGAAGTAACCAACTCTCTATTGTAGATTTCCAAAAACATTATTGGGATGCTTGACAACAGGAGTGAAATAGATAGTTCCCCTTCTTCTGAGTTTGGTAATCTGTATGATCATTTGAAGCCTTGAGTCTTTTTTCATAATGTAAGTATGACTGATGAATATCAACACTAGAAGGAAAATCCGAAAATATATAAGAAAAGTATCTAGGTGTCCTTGCAGTTGCATTATTGCAGCTGCACGTTTTCTTTCCTGTTATGACTTGAATGGTCCCTCAGTGTTTGCTTTTATTCGCTTCCTTCTGGCCTTGTACAATGATATTTTTCCCGGTTAGTGAACATAGAATTGTGACTTATGATAGGCTTCATTTAGCGTTTTACCTGCCTTAAATTGTCCATTAAAGGTTTTATTTTATGATGTCTCCATACTCAAAATGATATTGTTACTACATGTCTATACTAATCGATCCATCATCTTTCTAACATCTTTAATAAGAAATGTTTTAAGCTTTACAATTTATCATAATCTTTTTCTTTTTCTTGTTAAGAAACAGCACAACCATCCAAAACCTTTAAAATCGGTAACAACATTGTAAAAGCAACATATTCCTCAAAATCATTGCTGCTTCTGCACTCTTCTAACAAAGGATGCAGCACCTAAGGACAAAAGGAATGCACTATAGAGTTTTGTGGATAATTATTCTTTTTGACACCACCACCTCTGCTAGTATTGGAAAACTGAGTCACTTGCAAGCATCAGATTCCATGGTGGTGTTTGGATAAAAAGTAGAACTAAGTGCTCAACTTATGAAGAGAGGTTGGTCTTCGAAATTAAAGATATGTGTGTCGAACCTGTTTTATAATCACTTTTATTTTGAAGAGCATCCATTCCAATTAGTTATCTGTAAAAGATAATTTTTGTTTTTTTTTTCCTTTGTCATTATTGTTATAGTTTTGAATCATCTGCTTGTTTTGCTTCTCTACCAGCTGATGTCCTAACAACGATGCTGATTGCCCAAATTAAATTATTTTATCAAAGAGCTATAAACTATGTCTAACTAGACATATTTATATCCTCTCTCTTTTGTCCTTTTTCTTTTTCGTGCACTTGGGTTTTTCTCTTTTGGGGGTTTTTTTCTCTTTGGCTAGTCCATTTGGTTGCTGACTTGCTGTTATGATGCTGTTACAGATGGCATTTACTTGACTGAGGTTGACAGACTCTTAAGGCCTGGAGGTTACTTTGTCTGGACTTCACATATGAATACTCAAAGATCACTGCATGATAAAGATAATCAAAAGAAGTGGTCACTCATTCGTGATTATGCTGAGAAAGTCTGCTGGGATATGCTGTCGCAACAAGATGAGACAATTGTATGGAAAAAGACTACCAAGAAGAAATGTTACAGATCTCGGTATGCAAACACCATCTTTATGAATTAGGTTTTTCTCTCCGCTGTCAGATCATAGTTTAGGCAACAAAAGCAGTCATCTGTTTTCAATACATGTGCTTTGAATGTTTCCTAATTTATCTTGATTTGATGAAAACATCTGTAGGAAATCTGGACCTGCTGTTTGTGACAGAACAATTGATCTTGAGTCTCCATATTACCAACCACTCAATCCTTGCATAGCAGGAACCAGAAGTCAGAGATGGATTCCTATTGAACACCAGAGACCATGGCCTTCTCGAGCTATGTTAAACTCCACTGAACTAGATATCTATGGTATACACATCTGCATCAAAAACATATGCATGTCTGTGCAATTACAAATTATTTTACTGTCATGCCCGCATTGTGAATAATTATTGTTAGAAATTCAATTTTGTTCATACTGTTATTAACTTATGCTTTTACTTTTTCAGGATTACAGTCAGAGGAATTTGCAGGGGATGCATTGAACTGGAAGTCTGTGGTTCATGATTATTGGTCTCTTCTTTCACCTTTGATATTCTCAGATCATCCAAAGCGACCTGGTGATGAAGAACCTTCCCCTCCTTTCAACATGCTTAGAAATGTACTAGACATGAATGCTCGGTTTGGTGGCTTTAATGCTGCTTTATTGGATGCTGGGAAGGCTGCATGGGTTATGAATGTGGTTCCCACAAATGGTCCTAACTACCTTCCTCTTATCTTTGATAGGGGATTCATTGGTGTTCAGCATGATTGGTATGTACAACTGTTTTTTTGGCAGATTGCAGTATATTTTTCCTTATATTCTGGATAACTACTGTCAAGCAATGGTATGCATACGTGTTTTACTTCTTCTACCTCCACCTAAATACAGAGTAAAATCCTTACTTTTCCCCTTAGGTTGTCTTTTCTAACGTTATAACCATGATTCTACACTTTCACATGACTTAGAAATTTTAATTTTGATTGCTGAAATTTTTAGGGGATGTTTGGTTGCTAAAAGGAGGAGGCTTAAAAGGAAAAACAATATTAGATGAATGGATGGAGAATCAAGATCTTGGAATATTATACTCAAAAGAATAAATTTTCAATTATCTTATTTTAAATTATTTTGGATTTTCACTGCAGAATCAAACAACCAAATGTATAAGATGTAAATCATGGAATACCATGATCTTATTAGAAACCCAAATGCATGTTCAGTAATTCACTCTGCTGATCAAAAATTTAGCTTGTGGACCTTCTCCTGATTTCTGTGCAATTAAGCCACTAGCTCTACTTTTTTCTTTTCTCTTTTTTCTTTTTTCATTTTAGCATTGAGGTTTAACTTCTATACATTGAATCTCCTCTTTTTCTTTATGAGCCATCCAGCTTCTTGGCTTTTAAACCTCAAATTCATTTTGATGGTTCCTGTGGCTGTGATTAGTGTTTCCGACACCAAGATATATTTACTAGAATGTGGATATTATGTATTATATTAATATTATGAAATTAATATTTTAACTTTTTGATGTTTACTTCATATTTTTTTTAATAATTGCCTGGTTTGCCATTTCTTTAATCAACTGATCCTTCAGTGAAAATACATGATGTTTTTTTATGAATTAATAGGTGTGAAGCATTTCCAACATATCCAAGAACATATGATATGGTGCACGCTGAAGGATTGCTAACACTTGAGACCTATCAAAGGCACAGGTGTTCCATGCTTGATATATTCTTGGAGATAGATCATATTCTCAGACCTGAGGTATGATATTCATCAGCAAAGCTTCATATGGACCACTTGCATGTTTGTTGCCAATGTTTTCATGTGCAATCAATATTCTCATACAGCCAGAAATAAAGGATAAGGGAACGATATTGTGCATGTCATATCTAAACATTCACTGAACTGCACAATTTTTGTTGTGTTCACAACAAATTGAGGAAGGATTGTTTGTGAACAAGACACAAACACTACCATTATTAATCTTCAAACATTATTGACTCTGTTTTCTTGTTGTAACTGTCATTCAAAGTAAATGTGAAAATAAAGATGAAAATTCAATATTGAAAGCCTATTAGTGGATTTGAACCTGTCCTGTTACGTATGAGTCTTGCATTGCATGCCAGAATTTATGCAAGTTAGGATCCTGGGATCATATTTTGGTTAGCAAGTTTGGATTCTTAACTGGCAGGGAATTGGTCTGAATTTGTTCTCGTAGTGCCACCCATATCCATGTGATCACTGCTAATTGTTGCCCTCTATGCCTTTTGCAGCAATTTTGGTTCAGAGGCCAAAAATATTTCCCATATCTCCAAAACATCTTCACATCACTTGATACTGTGTGGTGTGTATTGACCATCTCCAACTAAATTTTATCTTATGTCGTGGCATTGGCCACTCGAGAAGCTTACATTTTAAGTATGAAGTATAATGGGGAGTCATAATTATATGACAATATCATTAAACAGTACAAAATTTTTATCAAATATAGCTTAGTACAGAGTAACATTATCATTCTATTCATGGTTAAAGGGTGGAGTTAATGTTGAACTGCAATGTATGGAATAGAGGAGGTGCTTAGAATAGATTTAACAAGATATCGTGCAGAATGTTGGTGTTGAATTAGCATAAATGCAACAGCATCTCAAGGAACATGCTTTAGATATTAGTAGGTTATTTGTGTTAAGGAACTGTTGATAGCATGAGTTTGGAATGATTTCCCATGCCAAGGGGTGGAACAAAGATCTGAAATATAATCTTTCCAGTTCAGCCCATTAAGAGGGTGCTTGGTTGGGGGGAGTGGGGGTCTGGAATCAGAATAGGAATGGGTGATTCCCATTCCAACCATTTGGTTGGGAGGAGTCCGATTCTGATTCCGATTCCGAGGTGGAATGGGAATGGCCCAATCTATATGGAACTTAATCCCTACTCTTCTCTATAGATTCAAATTTCTATTCCAATTCCGATTCCGATTCTGGTCATGAACCAAGCGGTTTAGAGGATTTGACCATTCCGATTCTAATTCTAAGTCATTCCGATTCCCATTTCGATTCCGATTTCGATCGCGAAACAAGCACCCCCTAAGAGTGGTGTTAATTCTAGATTGGGAGAGATTCCAACATTTTTAAGGATTCCCTGTCATTGCAGGAATCAGATTGTTATTCGAATATTGAGGAGTTTTGCTTGTATTAGGTGGATATGGCTGGATAATTTTAGGTGGTATTTTATAGCGATTTTGCCAAGTTGTGCAGAGATTATAATTCTTTTTAAGAACTTAACAGCCGTCCATAGGAATTGACTGTTGTTGTTATAGTTTGTAATAGTTTTGCTTTAATTTGGTTAGCAAATATAGTTTTATGAGTTTTCTGTGGGAGGAGCCACAACTACATGTGTTTCATTGTTCAACAGTCTATGAAGTGCTGAGTGGTTTCTTGGAATCCTTATAAGGCAGGAATTATTTTGGTGAATATATTCTTGTCTTTGCCATAACATACAGCAATTGAAGTATCTCTTGGCCTTTCTACTTGAACAAGTAAATTATGTTTATATAATGATTTTTCTTTTTGAGAGATTTATGTAATGAATTTTCAAAGCTCTATTAGCTATCTATAAGATCTAGACTACAGTGTTATCACAAAATTTCCTTTATTCTTCTTCATCGGACATGCTTTTGTTGATTCCTTGCACCTTTTCTTGCTCTATAGTGGAATCTAATACTCAATGGGCGTCAACAATATTGTACATGGACAGAGTTGCCTGGCTGAAATGGATTTTGTATCTTATAACATCATTTTACAAGATACCTGGCTCACGCCATTGCTCTGAATCCTTTTTGTTTTTTTGGGTAGTGTGGATAAAGGAAAAAAAGAGCAGTTGGATCTGTATCGATTCAAGAATCGAAGTTCATTGAATTTTAGAGTACCTATGTGATGTGAAGAACTGAAGTCCTTAACTCATAATCTCCATCCCACTTATATGCTGACATGAAGCATTATAGTATAACACAAAACCAGAAAGATGTATTATTTCTCTTGTGCTACTTGATTCAAAAGCTAATACCTGTTTGCATGTATGTAGGGTTGGGTGATAATTCGTGATAAAGATCCTCTCATTGAAGCAGCCCGATCTGTTATTGCACAACTAAGATGGGATGCACGCATGATGGAGCTTGACAATGACAGCAATAAGAAACTCCTAGTTTGTCAGAAACCCTTCTTCAAGAAACAACACAAATAGATAAGATTTACTATATCTTGTTTTTCAAAAGGTATACAGTATTCAATTATTTTGTGGATGGTAATTGTCATAAAGCCCTATCATAAAGCGGGTAGCAATAAAAGTTAGAACAAAGGAAGAGGTGAGAAGAATTTGTGGCGGATTTGAGCTCATGCTGCTGTGGAACCGCAAGGTCTCCATAGATCTTGTAATTAAGCAAATGCAGGTTGGAGAGTATAGTGTAGGCTCAGTTTTTTCATTAAAAGGTTGTTGTAAGGATAGAATAATGAATGCTTGCAAGTGACTAATAGACTGTGAAAAGGATCATAAACTAAATGAATGATGCTGTAACATAAGTACTCGATATGACCAAAGCATTATGCAAGTGTATTATTTGTTATTACCAAAGCAATATGCAATTGTATTTTGTTCTTTTCTTCATTGTGTCGTACTCTTTTGTTGCAGTGTTTCTTTCTATGAATCCATACCATTATGCTGCTCATCTCAGTTGCCGACTTGAGAGCTGAATATTATATAAGACAGTATACCTAATTGTCATTACTTATTTTTGATTTATCAACAGACCACAAATTAGCTGCTCTCATGATATCTTAGGTACATGAAGTGGTTTGGCAGTGATGTGCCAAGATGTTAGAAGGTAGCACTTTATTTGTTAGAATATATTTAAGCCTGCTAAACTGATAGGCAAGGTTGACATAAACCGATTACTAGAAGTAATCTGTCATTGGGAATGCCATTTCTTCCATCAGTGCATAATTAATTTAACTATATATTATATAACATATATATGCACACACCGCAGAATAGCATTCTGCAGCACTTATTTGCTCTAAAACAAATGTGTCTACCCTGCATAATCCAATTAAACTAATTATGTGTAGAAATCTCAAATAATAAGGTTTCCTTTTTATTTGTCAATGTTATAAATTCACTGGAGACTAATTATGAGAAACTATGGGAGTAGTAAGTTGAAAAGATAAGTATATGCAACAATACAGTGAGTCTGTAGGTTTCAACATTCTCATGTCTAACAGAGACATGAACTGCTTAAATATTGTATTTTGATGTACATGTATTAGATGTATGTTTGTAGGTATACATATATCAGATCAGATTTAAATCTCATCTATTTTTATTAGATTAGATGTATGCATGTATTGTATACATAGACCTAATCCTAGGCCTTTTTTTACACCTAAACCTGTGCCATTGCACTTGTCAGTGCAAGTTGTATATGTATTATATAATATCATTATAAAAACATTATAATCATCACAATTCCTATACAATAGTCTTTATATTATTTGGCAATACATATTCTTAAAGCATAAGATAGTGATCGGAACTATCACAGAAGCCATTGTTTGTTTCATAATGATGAATATTATATGCTTATTGAGCTGCACGTCTGTTTGTTGTCGTATAACGTACTATCACAATATTAACAATTAAATATTCAAAACATCATGGAGAATTAGTTGTGCTAACTATTTCATAAGTTAATTTATAAAAAATTATTATATATTTGGTATACCATAAATAAATTTATATTAAAATATGAATGTTATAGAATTCATATCATACTTTTATTCATAAATAAAAAAAGACCCTTCTCTGTAACCCCACCAAACTGTGGTGATATTGCTAACATGTGATCATGTCAACTTCAGAACTAACAGAACCCAAAAGCTGCAAATGGACCAATGACCCTCATAACAGTCCCAAATTCACTACAAGGCATTATTCACGTCCAGATAATGGATAATATTCCATGGTACAAACTATTCCACACTTATTTCCTTGAAGAGATTGAATGTTGGTGCCTGCTTTTTGATCTGTGCCTGCTGTCCTTCTGCCCACCAATGCTACCCAATCCCCTGAGGCTACTTCCTTCCCCACTCCTGCCCCTGATTGAAGAGTTTGATCCTTGGCTCACTCGCCTAGTCGCCCTCCTCCGAGAGCTCCACCCACCATTCCCAAGTGCAGCCTTGGCGACACTGTCAGAGGCCACCTCCCTTGCCCTCTGTGGCTTGATAGGCTGCTTGTTTAGATAGGCTAGCCTTGGGAGGAGGCCTGAGACTGCCTTGCGAAGCTGATCATCCCCGATGTTTCTCTGGATCGGATTGCCCAATAAATTGAGGGCCAAGAGAGAATTGTAGTTGGCAACAAGCTGGCCCAGGGCCTTTGTAGTGGTTATCTTGTTGAAGCTCAGGTCTAGGACAGTGACCTTCAGGAGCCGGTGGAGTCCCTCCACATCACTGATCTTGTTTCCAGCAAGATAAAGCTCTTTGACGAGAGTGCAGTTTGACAGTCCTGGAATAAAGCACATCATGCGATTATTGCCTTTTTCAGTTTTTATGTAAATTTTCAGTTTCAGTCATCATGCTTGTAAGTGTCATTACTCTGAAGTTTTGATCTTTTATGGAGTCTTAGGAGCAGAGATTCAGATTGTACAAAAAAGATTCATTGGAAACTACACCATTTTCTGAAAATATTATGACCAATCCCTAAATAAAGATAAAGTGAACTGGCACTGCATAATGATGAACATATATAGCTGCACCCATATGGTCTTGGATAAGTAGATTTCACTAATTATAACTCCTTACTCTCACCAAAAAAAAGAAAAGAAAATACAATTCCTTATTGCGTTCATTCCACAGAAAGATACATGGTGTACACAGCTCATTAGTCCTTGAGTGCTTTATCTCATGAAGAGATAGAAATTATTTGTGGTCCGAGCCAAACAGGATCTATTACTACAAATTGTGAATCATTTTACGCTCTCATGACATTGAGTCAAAAGTAAATTGTAAGATCATTATGTAAGTGATCACAACTAGCATACTAGGAGATCTTTTGTGGGACCACCAAATCAATTAGGATATAAGATATTATCAGTCTAGGGTACAAGGACACATGGTAAGGATGAAGCAATATTTGTCCCATACAACTCACTTTCTGACTAAGGTGTCTAAGGAGGATTCTACATGGTCCCCAGCAAGGAATCTAAAATTACCAGCTAGTGAGAGGATGCCAACTTATGAAATGAGACATCTCATGTATAAAACCTAGCAAAGAACTTCAATCAAAGGATTGTGTCAGAAGCATGTGATCTACCATGGACCGTGAAGTCCAATAATCTACTGACAGCCAAAAACATATATTGAGTTCTCTGACACCTTGGAGAGACATTTTTCCAGCTCTTGATCATTTAAGATGCTTATTTTGGTAGGATAATGAGAAAAGAAAGAGGCTCTTAGTGAAAACAAATAACAAATTGAACCAATGCTACTCTCATATTTAGAAAAACTAAAAGAACATACTTGGAACTATATGCATTTAAGAAGCATAGCATATATGGAGAGAATGAAAACTGAAGGATAAAAAAATGCTCACCATGACCAATTCGTGATATTCGGTTATAGCTGAGATTAAGAACTCGCAACCTTGTCAGTTCTCTGAGGCCCTCAATGGTGGCAATCTTGTTCCTGGACAGGTCAAGTGTGTGAAGGCTCTTGGGCAGTGATCCCGGGGAAATATGAACTGCAGCAATAGCAAGTAGTTTACACACTCAAATCTCAAGAATCTAGAGATACACAACATACCAAAAGTCCTGTTTCAATACCTATGAAGTTGCTGGATAAATTGATGGAACGGAGGCTGGTGAATGCCGAGATGGTGGGAATGACCTTCAAGCCCATGCCAGAGATATGAGCCACAGAGGAGAGTGAATTCAGAGATTGGATGACATTGTTGGCCTGCACAACCTCCTCCAAGCGCCAGATTGAGTGAGAGTGGTTCTTCCCTGAAGATTCCCCAATATCAAAAGAATTTGGGGGAACAACAGCTGAAGTTGCTTCCCCTTCATTATTGTCATCATCATTGAGTGGGCAAAACAGATTGTCCTCAAGGCTATTTACCCAAGCATTGACTCTGTCTATGGGGGAGGATTGCGCAGAGAACGCAACCCACTGGTTCTGAGGCCATAAATCAGTTCTAATTCTACTCATTGGCTCCTCCATTGGTTTCTTTTTCCTCATGTCACCACTTGGCTCAAGTGTGTCTGAAGTATACCCGCCTTTCTGGTTGGAGGCATCACTCGCAGAAATTAGCCTCTGCACCTTAGAGGTCCAAGGCTTATGGAGATTTCTATGACTCCAGAGGAAAAGCTTCCACCAGAGCTTTCTGCTTCTTGAAGGAAGTACCTGGCTCGAAGACCTCTTCTTTAGCATCACCCTGTCAGCACTGCAATTGCTCTTCATAGATAATGGGCTTCCATGAAGGGCGTTGAAAGCATCTCCTCCAACATTTCCTGATAAGTTTTGGAGATCACTATAGGAGTGGGACTTTGTCGGGGATTCAAGAAATGTACTAGATCTCTTTGTCTCAATGTTGGAACAAGAGCGCTTCAGCTTGGGAGAACCCCAGAAGGCTGTAGTCCTCCCCATTCCCGGGTCACTCACGTGCCCACTCTGAATCATCATCTCTGGTGTGATGCCTTCCTCCCTCTCGGACTTGCTCTCTTGCCCAGAATTATTCAACTCCATGTTCGAACCAATCAAACCATAAAAATTGAATTCTCCTTTGTCTGCTGCTCGGGCTTGGAGATCAAAGTCAGAATAATCCCTCTTCATCGATACGATCTCCTCGTGCTCATCACCCCCCTCATAAGCAGCCTCAGCTCCTAGCAAGTTCTCACCTCTATCTGCTTCCTCCACCAATTTCACATTACAAATAGAGCTCTTCAGTGGAGTAGCTGAAGCGAAAGATGCCTCCTCTGTGCCCTTCCCAATCAATGGGTTTACAAATTCTTCTGGCTTCACTCGCAGATCTACATTGGCATTAACTTTCTTCAAGTCTATACCCTTGGGAGATTCCTGCAAATAATTAGAACTCAAAATTAGTCTCCAATCCAAAAGAAATCCAAGTATCAAAATTTATCAAATAAAACCATGCAAGAGAAACTGCATGGCTGCTTACTCTGGATTTCTTCTTCTTCTTCCCAACCAGAAGTGTAGAAAAGCAATTGAATCTCGCCATTTGGGATACTGATACAAGTCAAATCTCAGAGATAGAACAAGATCACCAACAGTTGCGGCACTCAATTTCTACAAAAGGTCTTAATTTTAAGTCCTACCAAGCGTTGCATGACTAACAAACCCGACAAAGAGGAAAGGAGGCAATTGCAAAGGCCTGCCACATATAGATCACCTCTAATCTACAGCGAAGAATTCAAGGGTTAGCCATTATCGATGGGTAATCCTTTTACAATGCGGCAGAGGAGCCAAACAAGCAGAAGAGTGGAGATTGGAATGGAACACAGAAGGAAGAATGCATCGTCCTGAGCCCACACCTTTGTCAAGGTGCGAGGAGATGGTGCCCCAGGGACGGCCAGAGTGATTGGAGAAGACCTTTAGTGCCAGCACTGGTCCTTTTTGGATCCGTCTTTGAAATTAGCTCTAGGAAAAGAAAAAAAAAAAAAAAAAGTTAGATCGTTTAGAACCCAAAAGCCCGAAATTCACCAAAGAAAATTATGAAGAGCAAAGCTTTTTTTTTGCCTTCTCTTTTATTTGTTTTCAACTCTAGAAGAGAAGAACAACTCAAACTCAAATATTATAAGAATTTGCTTAAAAAGAGATAGAAAGAAGAACAGAAACAACTATCATATCTAGTTTGGAGTCAGAAAGAGAAGAGAGGCGAAGAACGACGGACTTACACGGCTTCTAATGACACCTTATTCTAACCCACCAAAAGAAGCACAAGAAGATATCCACAAGTCCCTTAATCTTAAATATTAGAAATACGAAGAGAAAAGGATGCGATTTTTTTGTTCAAAGCTTTCAAAAGGACCAACTTTTCCTCCCTAATTTCTATATGAAACCACACTCCCTCTGGTTTGTGAAAAAAGGAATACAAGAAAAGACATGAACCACAAGTCGGGAAATCGATAATAGATCTAGAAGCAAATAGAAACAATTTTAATCAGGGTTTTCAGGTCCAAACTTGAGAAATCCCCCAAATTATCCTCCTCTTCTATTCCCAAGATGAGAAGAAAGTAGAACAAAAACATTCCATTCTTATTTCCAGTCCATAAACAAATAAAAACCATAAAAGAGAGAAAATATATTGTCTCCACCTCCTCCACCTCTGAAGCAATACCATATATGCTAGATGACCCGAAGAAGATAGAAAGAAGAAGGAATCCATTCTCTTTTTGTGTCCGCTAAGAAATACAATAAAAACAACTAAAGAACATAAAAAGATCTGATCTTTCGCGCACCAACCTCACAAAGATACCACCTTTGGCCTTTCTTTCCCAATCCCCACCAACTCAAACACACGAAGGAGAACTCTTCTCCTCCTCCTAATACAACAGCGATGTAAACAAAACCAATGTCAAAAACAAATCTTTCGCATGAATTTCCGGAACTTTCATCAAAAAAAAAAAGAAAAAGAAAAGAAAAACAAGAATTTCCCGAACAAGTACCTGGCCCAGCCTTCCAGAGCTGTCCACAGAGAGAGACAGAGGTGGGAATGAGAGGTTGGGAGGCTTCCCACCGCCTAGAGAGAAGAGGTGGATGAGAAGGAGCGGCCTTTGGCAGGCGGTGGGGGCTGGAGGAGGAGAAATGGAAGAGAAGTTGGGTTAAAGAGAACGTGTTCGAAGAGGTTGGAAGTAGACAGCCAAGTGTGCTGATGGGAAACCCTATAGACGCGGTTGACACGCGGATGCTCTCGTTGCTAAACTTGGCCGCTTGTAGGAGAACTTTTGGAGAATTTTTTTTTTTTTTTTTTTGGTGTCCAACCGATAATTTCGCGGCTTGAGGTGGTCTACTCAATTTCCTACTCTTTCGGTAATAATGGAGCCCCAAAGCAAGCCTGGATAGAAGCGTGAGGCTGGGAAGGAACGGGGCCCACCCATTTTCATGGGCGAGTTGGCATCTGATTCCTGACCACCGTCGGGGAAATGCCACGCTACTTATTATTATCCTAGAATGCTGCTTTTAATATTCCTTTTACACCAGAAATTAATCTAAATCCATTGACAAAGTGGATTGAGAAAATATTATGCAGAGGTGTTGTTTCACCTACATAATGTGCCATCGAGGTAAATCTTAGAATTTTTACCAAAAGGAAAAAAAATAAATAAATAAATTTAGAATTAGCAAGTAGCAATAGTATTGAGCAATGAAATAATTAATTTATATTATTAGAATCTATTTGATTGGGGTAATTTGGTATGAAAAAATAAATTTCATATCAGATTATCATATTTGATATGAAAAATGAAAAAGAGAGACAATAAAAAAATCGATGGATCTTATATTTATTTTTTAAAGAGATAAGGTAAAACAAATATTGTAGAGATTAGTATTTGATAAATTTTCAAATGATGATAATCTATATTTGATAAAAATATTCTCAACAAAAATGTATATATAATTACTAAATTTGTTCTGATGACTTTCTAAATCCGTTCAATAAAATACTTTTTGTAAATAAATTAAGATGAATATGACATTATGCAAAGAGATATATGATTATAGTCATTGTATTAAAATTAATTAAAGATGACAATACTATTCTAGTATTAAAAAATTATTTTATGTTGAAAAATATATTTATAAATTTCATTATGTTCCTATATAGCATTACCTCTAACCAAATGTAGTAATTTTTTTTCCGCATCATTTTTTGGAATAACTTTTTTACCAATCAAATATAGTAAAAATTATTTTTTTTATAATTATTTTTTCGAATAAATAATTTCAATTATCCTATAATTTGATCCTCAATTTATCTTTGTATTTTATTATTGAAAACAATTGACACCATATACTTGTGCTTTGTAGTCGTTGATGAAGGAGCTGAAACAATGAATGCTCATGCTCCATCATTGTTTATGCCCTCAGAATCTCAGATAATAGATACGGTGGAAAACACCATGTTATGAATATATGTCATTTTGCAAAATTAATTATCTTTATCAAATAAATTTGTGAATAGTAATATATCCTGGATAATGAAGAGACGATGCCGTCACTTTCAGGCAACTTGAGTAGACTTTGAGAGATAGAAAGATTTGCAAATATTACAGGGATCTTAACCCTGATTTTATTTTGTTTACTTTAAATAAGCAATCCCAGAACAAAAGAAAACAATAAGATCTACGATATACAAAAATAGTCAAAATACTTTTTTACCTCATTAATATATATATATATAATTTTTAATATAAAATAATACAAACTAGACGATCATTTTTTTTTTTTTTTTTTTACTACCATGTTACATCCATCCTTTGATCATTATCAATTAATTTTCAGTTCCGCATATCTTTATACAGAATTTGTACATACTTATATTTATTACGTACTTATACTCGTTCCTACAAGCAGTTATATTGTCCTAGCATATTTTTGTATACACAGTTATTTGTAACTATGTGCAAAATCAGGTACAGGCGTAAGGCAGGCTAACGGCTAAAAATTAAATAGTCTAAGAATTATAGAGCAGGAATTAAATTTTTGGTCAATAGAATTAAATATCTACGGAGGGACGGGATGTCAATTCCCTGTTGATTCTTCTGCCAAAAAAAAAATTCCCTTTTGATTCTTTCTCTACGTGGTGAGCGGTCAGTAACGGAGCCCATGTCAATTGTTTCTAAATTAATAAATTGTCTCCCCACATGGTATGCGGTCAATAATCTCTCCCCCAATCCTATCAAAAAAGAAAAAAAGAATTTGTCCAAGCCACCCATTTGGAACGGGTCCCACATTTCTGGATGGCTTACATGGAGAAAGATAAGGCTTTCTTGTTTTGACAGGCGATCACATGATATGATAGCAACCTTTGGAACGTAAATTCCCTTCTGATTTGTTCTCCATTGGGTTCAAACGGGCTGATAGTGTTAGTTTTGAGAGTTCTTGTCACCTAAAACTGACCAATCGGCTCAAGTCAGCGTAATTTCACTGATCTGGCTCTCAATGAACCGGCTGCAAATTGTTTGGGCCCAAACGGCATCGGTTTGCTTTGAGTCCGGTATTTGTCTTTATAATTGATTTGGTTCAGGTTAGATTGGATCTAATTTTCGATCATATCCAATTTAAAAATAATAATAATAATAACTGTGAGTTCTATATATTTTTTTTTTTATAAAATAAAAATGGGTCTAGCTTGCTCCTCCAAGACGGCATGCATCCCATCAGCTATAAAATTGGCTGGTATCTGAATACAAGTTAGGCAGTCTGTAATCCAGCATAGATTAGAATTATATTAAGATACAGTGATAGTGTGCTTGGCACAAGACTATTACAGATTAGCTTGTTGTAAACTTGGTTTACTCATGAGATTATTTGTATAGATATTAGGGAAATAAAAATGATGGGGCGTGCCAGCTTGGGTTGGTGCATGCATCATCTTATCAGAAACACCAAAAATCAGCCCAATCGTATAATTAAGTTGCTTCACTTGTTAGCCTATCTAATTTTAGAACGGAACTAACATGAGATGCCAAGTTTGCTGGTGGATAACTGTGATGAACGCTTAATTGACTGAGATAATGCCTTTGATATTGGTAGAATAGATCTAACCTGCCTTAGCCTATTTTCCACCTTACCGCACCTAAAGACAAGCGCAGATGACCTCTGTCCTTTGATTGTCCTAAATACACATCCATATTCAATTCCATGATATATTTCTTTTGGCAATAAAGCTGAGAGCTTAAACTTAACAGAAGAGAATGGATATTGCAGTAAAACAAAGAGGGGTTTGGATATGGCTCACAAGAGTCCGAAATTTGTTCCCAATTCAATAATTGAAGGCAACTCGCTTCCTAGTCCTATAGGAATGAATTAACTACAAATCAAAAAAAAAAAAAAATTTCTAAACAAAAAAATTGTATCAAAATATTTTGTCCATTCTGGGCCCAAGCATCGCGTGAACTCCAGTGCGCTTCGGAGTTCCCCTCTTTTTGGTCCCAATACACCAATTAATTAATTTTTTTTTTTTTTTTTGAGGGCGGTGGTAAAGGATTAAACTGATGCTTCATTATATATTAGCAAAAAAATATATAAGATTTATGGCCGTAAATGATGACTTCGTTCGCAAATGAAGAAGGTGACCGCCACCGTACTATAATTAGTACGTCCAATGTCGTTTGCAAGATTCGTGTTTTACCCCTCTGTCCTCGTTCCATGTTCCTATTTTACCCCTGTGTGCCTTTCCTTTGATGAAATTAATATAATGTCATGAGGGTATTCTGGATGGTTCACGATTCGGTTTGTCCATTTATCACGTGGCCGTTCGAACCGGCAGTTGCTGGGATAGCGTGCTGATGCGCTGAGGTCATCAATGACGTGTCGACGTTCTTGCGCTGGAACGTGCTCCGGACGGAAAATGGTACGACGTCACCAACGCCGTGCCGGCTCGTAGAAAACGACTCGCCGGCCAGTTGCGATCCATGGCGTAACATATGGTACACGAATCCCGTATGCATTTGGACATCTAGTCCGAAATTAAGGACGTGAATCGGACCGAATTGACACGGATCGGATATAAAATATATCAAAAATCTATCAACCGAATGTAAATTAATTATTAAATAGATTAAAAATTTAAATCTATACCAAATTATGTTATTAAATAGATAATCTAATATATTCTACAGCATGTTGAAGTAACTTAAATGAATTAAATAATTAAGGATTGCAAACCTATCCAACATAGAGTACAGCCTTTTTGGTTGTCCTACCGATACGGTCTCGTACCTCAATCAATTCTAAAGCTTGTAGTTTTTTGTTTTTTTAGATTTGATAATAGATGTCTTACCTACTTGCTTTACAAAAACTGAAAAATGGATAGATAATTGAATCTCAATCTATCAAGTTTGAATTTTGAGTTTCTTATGAAAAATAAATGAAAGTAGGGACAAAACAATGCTTAGCTATTGATAGGGAATGGGACATATGCTGCACAATAACCGATATTTTTGATCTGACATTGCTTAGGTGAGAAGTGCCACTGAAGATATATTGCATGTTGGAAGAAAATATAAACAGGTTTATCTATTTTAACAAGGTCGTTGTGTAAGCATCATGAACCTACTTTGCATAAAAAGAAAGGTAACCTGCCCTTTTCGTAAAGATGACAAGAAACTGCTAAGAAAGGTCACAAAGTATTTAGTTAGATGAATGTTTGAGTATTGACATGTTATGTGGTATAAGATATAGCCAATAGACATGATGATTAACTAGATGATGCCAAGCATCAAAAAAATCAATGGATTCACTGATGAAAACTATAGTAAACAAAAATTTGATTCAAAGATTTTAATTTTTTCATGAATTTTTTATTATAGATAGTATCAAATTTTAGTTATATTTTCATATTTATAATAGAATAAGTCCAGTATAATTTCTTATTATCGAGTCCTATTTTGAGTATGATTTTATATTGGATCTAATACTCAAATTAGGATTAGGACATTATGCCTTATAAATATACACATAATATATTATAAGGAACTGTTGGTGCAAAAATCCGTCGGCGTCGGAGAAGCTGGAGTCGAGGGAGCCGCGGTCGCCGTCGGAACCTGCAAAGAAAGTCTAAACCGGAGTTGGGGATGCTCCGGCAAGACCCTCCGACGCTCAAGTCAGTTCCCTGCCTCAACAAGAATGGAGTGCTCGAACGAAAATTTTAGCAGAATTTTTAGATAGAGATTAAAGCTTAGAGAATAACGTATATGGGGGTCTCCTTTTTATAGACGGAGGGCGTAACAGATTGACAGCGACGTCTGTAACCGCCTGGTAGTGGACCATTCGGGGCCATGAGGAGTTTGTTACGGAGAGTAATGGAGTGGAGTCGTGGCCATCGCCGTGACCTGCCACGTGGAGCCTGTTGTGGAGAGTGGAGTGATGCCTGTTGTCGTGACTTGCCAAAGCATGATGGAGCCGCGTGAGATCTGTTACAAGAAGTGGAGCAGAGTCGTGGCCATTACTGTGGTCTGTTAGGGAGTCCAGGCCCGTCGGTCGAAGCTCGGTTGGGGTGTCTGGTGGAGAGGGATAGCTCTCCGTCTAAGAGGAGCTCTGATGTTGCTGACGAGCCTTCCACCGTTGGGTGCCTTGGGCGCTAGTACTGCAGACGAAGGTCATCTGCTGTAGAAGCTCGGTCAGGGGCTTTCTGTGGACGAAGTTCGATTTCATGCAGAATCCGACAAAGGTCGACCGGCAGTGGATGTCGGATGGCATTGGAGAGGTTCACCCGCTGGAGGGGTCCGGCTGCTGGAGCCCGTGTGTCGTAGGAGTTCGTCCGAAATATGTCTGCTACAGAAGTTCGATCGGAGTCTGGTTCCCATAGAAGTCCGGATGGGGATCATTTGTTGAGGAAGTTCAACCGAAGCCTACCTGCAATAGAAGTTCGAAAAGAATTCGTTCACAATAGAAGCTCAGGTGGAGGCTTACAATAGAAATCCGACGTGGACCGCTCGTAGTAGAAATTCGAAGTAGACCGCTTGTAGTGGTAGCTCGGAGTAGATCGCTTGTAGTAGAAGCTCAGAGTAGATCGCTTGCGGTGGGGGCTCGGAGCTCGGCCCTTGTAAGGATTCGGATGAGGTCTACCTGCAATAGGAGCTCAGGGCTGAAGTCCGGCTCTCGTAGGAGCTCGAACGAAGTCTACCTGCAGTAGGAGTTCGGAGAAGAAGTCCGGCTCCCGTAGGAGCTCGGATGAAATCCAGAAGGCGGTCGACCACCGTAGAAATTTGGATGGAGTCCGCCCGTCATGGAGATCTGCTGTTGGAAAAGTTCGGCCACTGACGAACTGATGAAGTTCTGAAAGAAATTCGGATTGGAGTCGATCGAATCCTGTTGGAAAAGATCTGGAAGAGGTCCGGGGAGCGGTTGACCCTTGTAGGAGGTCGGCCGATAGTAGAATCCAGAGAGCACTTGGAGCAGCATGATGGATGACCGAAGAAGCTTATCGCTGGAGAAGCTCGGGAGATGCGGCAGGAGTTTGTCCGTCGGGGGAACCCGATCGACACTTGTGGAAGAAGCTGTGGGAGTTTATCCGTCGGTAGAACTTGCGAATATTGCGAAAGCTCGGTCACCGGAGAGGTTCGAAAAGATGTCGCCCTAGGTTGGACGTCGGCAGAGTCCTGAGAGGGTCACTCCTGATACGAACTTCAGCTGGGGGGTATTTTATACCCAACACCAGTCCCCCTACTTCCGAGTTCGAGTTTCGAATGAAGGAAGTATAGAGAAATTTTCACAGCCAAAGTTGCTCCCTTGAATTCTGCACGCGATCGCCCTCAGATATCCTGGCATTTAATGCACGCATGCCGAAGTCTTTTCAAATTGGGATGATCCGAAGAGACTTTTCAGAATTTTCGCTGGAGCACTGTCCTAAGTGCCACGCAATAATGGCCCCGCTAGCAGTCAACCGTACGCCATGGTGAGTGGGACACGTGGCGGGCATTGGTCGGCCTAGAAAGATCCGCAATCATTATTACGCCAGATCCCAGGGTCTATTTAAACCTGCCCTTCTTCCCCTGGGAGTTTCATTCTGTCTGAAAGTCCTGTTGGTGTCCGTCTTCTTTCTGAGAGCTCTGACCTTCCTCGGCGTCCGTTTTGGCCCTAAGTGTTCTTCGAGTCATCCTTGTCCCTGCATCTCTACATTCTTCGAAGCAACTTAGGTTAGTTTCAGAACTTTCGTTCCTTCTTTTATCATTTAGGTGTTCCTTCTTCTTCATTTTTCTTCCGTCGTATTCCACTTGTTTGGTTCCCCACGAACCTTTCGTCTCTTATTTCTCCCGATTCTTTTGGGATTTTAGGGTTTTTGCTTGAAATGTCTTCTAGCACCTCCATCTCCAGCAGTTCCAGGAGTTCGTCTGCCTCAGTCCCTCAGAACCCTCATACCGTAGATGAACCCATAACTAGGGCTGGACCTCATCCGATTTTTGCGTCGGACGCCATTCCCTATTCTCTGACTCCGGACGAACTCCTACTGATAAGGGTTCAGTATAGAGTTCCTCCGAAGTACGATATGGAGCTTCCTGATCCAGCCGACCGGGCTAGCACCTCCCCACCTGGCCGTTTCTGTCTGTACGAGGAGGCCTTTCGTGCTCGACTCCGGCTCCCGCTTCCGTCCTTCATCGTCGCTTTTTTTCATTTTCTAGACATTTCTTTAGCTTCAGTTGTGCCGAACTCCTTTAGATTTTTTATAGGGTTCCTCTCCCTTTGCCACATAGTCAAAGTTCAGCCATTCCTTCCTTTGTTTAAGTATTTTTACACCTTCAAGCGCCACCCCTCGGCAAAGAACTGGTGGTACTTCTCCCCCTAGTTCGGTAAGAAGGGGTTGCTGAAAGGTACTCTCTCTTCTATCCATAATTGGAAGGGAAAGTACCTCTATGTCCAATGTTCGACCTTGAGGCTGGGATTGCCCCCTTGGGGCTCCCTGAAGGACTCCATCCGCCGGCTCCCAGTCTGGGGGAGGACGACCTTCAAGCCGCCCAGAAACTCCTTAGTTATCCAACTCCTTCCCTTCCCAACCTTCTGAAGGAGCAATTCCTGTTCAACATCGGCCTGAGTCCCCTGGATCCTGCGAGTATTCCATCTTTCCTTTTCTTCTTTTCTTCTTCTCTTCTTCTTCTCTTCTTCTTCTCCTTTTTTTTTTTTAACCATGCGTCACCTCTTCCTTTTTTCACTCCGTTACTGATCTCTTTTCTCTCTCTTTTTTTTTCTTTTTCTTCTTTTTTTTTTTTAGGAATGGATGCCGAAGCAGCATGGATGCTTGCCAGGGGCCTCAAGGTTCACAAAAGAAAAGGCTCTGCGGCCTCCGGGTCGGCAAAGAAGGCCAGAACGGAAGAGACGAGCTCGGCCACGCCTGCCCAGGCGGCCCTCACTGTCGATGTTCCTTCAGACGTCGAGCCCCCCGTTTCCCGAGCCTCTTCGAGGAGTTCCCCCGTCGAGGCTCCCGCTCCGAGGGCCCGCTCCGAGGAGGCGCCAGGGGTTGAGAGGGGGAGGAGAAAGAAGACGGTGGCCCGCAGGGTCAGCGGTCGTCGAGCTGCCATCGAAGAATCCCACGGCTCTGAGGAAGAGCCGGTGGAGAATCTCTTTAATGACAGGGACCTGATAAAGTGACTGGTCAACGGGTGCGTCCTGTCCGAAGTCGTCCAGAGGATCGTCCGCGTCGATCCCGAACAGCGGATTTGGGACTCTCTGGGGTCCTTTCTCAAGGTAAGCAGATTCACTTTCCTCCTTCCCCTCGCTCCTTCATTCAATTAACTTCTCGACTTTTATTCTGGCTTTCTGGCCGTCCTTGTAGATCGGGCACCAGCTCCTCACCAACATCGAGGTGATGAACAAGGCAAGGAGGAACGCTATCCAGGCGGAGGAAGGTCGTCGGGCCGAGGCCACCCACCTCAAGAAAAAGGCTGCCGAGGTAGCCAACCTCCAAGAGGCACTTGAGAAAGAAAAGCAGGCCTCGGAGTAGATGGTGAGAAAGGCGGAGGCCGAGGTCACAAATTTGATGGAGCAGATTTTGGCCCAAATCTCGGAGGCCAGAGACCAAGCAGTGGAGGAGTTCAAGGCCTCTGCCGAAATGAGAGACCTGAACGTCAAGTTCGGTCAAGATGCATTCATCAAAGGATTCGAGCTCTACCAAGAGAAGATGGTCAAAAAATTTTCCGAGCTCGACCTCAGCTTCTTGGATGAGGCGTCTGAAGATGAGGCCGGGCCCTCTCTTACTGTCGCTGCTGTAGGAACCAGATCTAGGGTTTCAGGGTTAGATCTTGAAACTTTTTCAAGATCATACAGCGGAAGACTAAAATAAATCAAAATTTATTTTTTAAAATCAGAAAATCCCTAGATCTAAGATCCTATTACATGATTATTACATAGCATTAAATCAAAAATTAAAATATATAAATATAGCATGAACTACATGTTGATCATATCAACATGTTTCTATACTACATCTAATGTATGTATTAAACAATAGATCAGATCTATTACCTTGCAAGTTAGACGTTCTAACCTTGTTGATCTGGGCTTGAGGATGATGTTGCAAGCCGCACATGCGTCCGACCTCTAGGAGTCATCCACACGAGCCCACGAATCTCGATCAGAAGTCTTGCTTCAGGAAATCAGCACAGTATGCTAGTACTGCGCTGATCCTTCTTTGATGGTTGATCAGGTGCCTCCTTCTTCTTGATTTAGACTCTTCCAAAGATGAAAAGTAGAAGGAGAAGTTTCAGATCTGAGATGCTCTCAGAAAACTCAAGATAGAGGGAGGAAAGATATGAAAACAAAAACCCTAGAAGAAGACCCTCTTCTTCTTCACATTTTTCTCTCTAGACACCCAAACTTGCGTCTTTTATATCTCCACGACCCAAAGGTATTTCTCTCTGATTTTTGGATGGCACAAAGGTCTCTCAAATCTATGACTTTCCCTAAAATTTTACAAAGAAACTCGACTTATATAGAGAGATATGATAGAGTCCTTGTCTAGGTCAAACACCTAGTCAAGGCTTATCCAAACATGGCAAGTTAAGGGACGCCCAACTCTTGAGCACCTCCTTCATATTTTTGTGCATGGATCACCAGAAAAGGGTGCAAAATATATATCCTAAAAGCCATGAAAATTTTAAAAAAAATTTGGATAAATTCGGTGCAAAATTGAAAGAGTTTTGGATTTCTAAAACTCTATCTCATAGAATTCGAAATCCAAACTTATTCCTTTTAGATTTGATCCAAACCACCTTCCATGCAAGAAAGAAGAGAGGAGACCTTTTGTGAACGTGGGAGAGATCTGGGAGAGGGCTTTTATCGCACAAAACAAGTGGAGATTGGCGATGAATAAGAGAGAGGGCATGGAGAAGGATTATGTGGCGCAAGGTGGAATCCTAGTCTTACTAGGATTCTGTCTTATGACTTGTTTTAATTTGGTTTCCCAAACCAAATCAAATCAAAATTAGATCAACTCAATTAAAATAGATTTTAACCCAATTAAGAACCTAATTTAATCAGATTAAATTAGATTTAAATCTGATTTAATTTTTTAATCAAATTAAAAATTAGATTGACCCAAGTCCTAGTTGAACTAGGACTAGTTTTTCCTTGCACTTGGCTTATCCAATAAACCAATTGAACTTGATCCAATCAAGCCCAAACCAAATTTAATTAAATCATATTTAATTAGACTTAATCTCAGCCCATTGGCTTAATCAAATTAAGCCAATCAGCAATCGAATTGCTAATAGATCCTCCTGCAACACTTGCACTGGGTTAAATGTCAATCGTATTGATCATTTAACCCTAGAACGATTCTTAATCATTGATCAACCATCTGATCGGATCATGAACTCTAATGTGTGTGACCTCATAGGTCTGAACCTAAGCCGGTAGCATAGGAATAAATTTCTATACCAATCGAAGTGACCATCTAGCAATGGTACCCGACGACCGGATAGGTCGAATGTGTAGAACAACATCCTTAGAACTCATGCGGATATAGTTTTCATATAATTCATCCCCTTGACCAAAATGATCATAGGACACCCCAGAGTTTAACTGTCAACTCTGATCAGGTTGTCCACATTGTATTTCAAAATATCAAATCCATCTGATGGATTACCCTGGCCAATGTTTTGCTAAATTGAAATACAGCGACTCATTCTTCTCCAACTCTTGGAGTGGTCAATCCCATCTCGATCACACTCTGACTTCGCAAGTACTTGACTGTGCCCAGAAGCCTTCCGTCCCTGAATTAGAAATTCAGTTAGTCCAGTACCAAAGCACAGTGAGTTGCTTGCAAGTCACTGAGGCGATCTCAGGTCTAAGGGACACTTATACCTATATCCCATCAGAGATATTCTGGACAGTAGAATGCTCTGGAGTTGGTCACGTTCAATGACGATGTACCCTTACATCTCACCTGTATGCCATACCAGTGTCTCCATACTCCTTGGTTAAGAGGACAACCAACCCATATGGCCTACAGCGACCTATGCTCGATAGAAGCTGTCGTCCTTATTAACAGCTTATCATTTGGTCGTGAACAGTTTTAAGGACTAATCGATAAATCCTCTCTTTATCGAACTTAAATAGTCCTAAGGACTTCATCATAACAACGGAGTTCATTAGAAGATGAAAGCTTATGATGAAGATGCCAAATATATTTTATTTATTAACAAATCAATTACAATACTTGGTTGCTCAATCGTCAACAGCTTGACGATTGATTTTTTGGGATACATTTCCCAACAACTCCCACTTGTCCTAAAGCCACTCGGCACAGTATCTAATACCCATCTTCGACTTGTGGTTGTCGAACTTCTTTATTGTCAGGGCTTTAGTGAAGGGGTCGGCTAGGTTCTCCTTTCCATCGATCTTCTGTATGTCGACGTCACCTCGATCCACGATCTCCCGGACCAGGTGGAAGCGGCGCAAGATGTGCTTCGTCCACTGATGTGCTTTGGGTTCCTTCGCCTGAGCTATGGCACCAGTGCTGTCGCAGTAGAGCAGGACCGGATCATCGAGGGAGGGTGCTACTCCGAGCTCGTTGATGAATTTTCTCAGCCACACAGCTTCCTTCGCGGCATCTGATGCTGCGATGTACTCCGCTTCACAAACAGAGTCTGCCACAGTATGCTGCTTGGAACTCTTCCAGCAGATGGCTCCATCATTCAGAGTAAAGATATAACCCGACACACTCTTGCTGTCATCATGGTCAGATTGGAAGCTGGAGTCTGTAAACCCCACAAGTTTCAGATCTGACTCGCCATAAACCAACCATTGGTCCTTAGTATTTCTCAAATACTTAAGGATGGCTTTAACCACTTTCCAGTGATTTTCTTCAGGATCAGATTGGTATCTACTCACTACTCCTAGTGAGTATGCCACATCTGATCTTGTACATGTCATGGCGTACATGATAAATCCCACGGGTGAAGCATATGGGACTCTACTCATACGCTCTCTCTCTTCAGGAGTTGTCGGACAATCCTTCTTAGAGAGAGAAATTCCATGGCCTATCGGTAGATAGCCCTTCTTGGAATTTTCCATGCTGAACCTCTTCAGCACAGTGTCTATGTACATGGACTGGGATAACTCAAGCATCCTTTTAGATCTATCCCTATAGATCTTCATCTCTAGGATGTAGGATGCTTCACCCAAGTCCTTCATGGAGAACTGTGATGACAACCAAACTTTTATTCCCTATAGTGCGGGGATGTCATTCTCGATTAAGAGAATGTCATCCACGTACAAGACAAGAAATACCACAACTGGACCATTTGCCTATTTATAGAGGCAGGGCTCTTCTCCATTCTTAATGAAGCCATACGTTTTGATCACCTTATCAAAACGCATGTTCCAACTCCGAGAAGCTTGCTTTAGTCCATAAATGGATCTCTGAAGCTTGCACACCTTGGACTCATCTGTGGATGTAAACCTCTCAGGTTGTATCATATACACCTCTTCGGTCAGCTCTCCATTCAGGAAAGCTGTCTTTACATCCATCTGCCAGATCTCATAATCTAGATGGACAGCTATTGCAAGCATTATCCGAATAGATTTGAGCATTGCCACAGGGGAAAACATCTAGTCATAGTCAATACCATAACGTTGACGATACCTCTTGGCTACCAGATGGGCTTTATAGGTCTCCACCTTTCCGTCTGCGCCCCTCTTCCTTTTGAAGACCCATTTACACCCAATGGGTTTAACCCCTTCAGGTGGGTCAACCAATGTCCATACATAGTTGACCTTCATGGACTCCATTTCGGATTTCATGGCTTCAAGCCATTTCTCGAAATCAGGTCTCTGCATTGCATCCATATAGGTGATCGGATCCTCATTATTCTCATCAAGTTCGATGGGATCACCGTCCCGGACCAAGAAACCGTAGTATCTGTCCGGTTGATGCGGTACTCTACCAGATCGCCTTAATGGTGCAGGTACATTGGGCTCCGGATATGATCTAATCATATCAGACTCAGGTTCAGCTATTGGTGTCGGTCCTTCTACCTGTTGAACTTCATCAAGTTCAATCTTAAAGGCAACGGTTCCTTCACCAAGGAACTTCTTTTCTAAAAAGATTGCCTTAAGGCTGACGAACACCTTTTGTTCATCAGCATGGTAGAAAAAATATCCTTTTGTCTCTTTGGGGTACCCTATGAATGAGCATTTGTCAGACCTAGGTCCAAGTTTGTTTGTGACTAATCGTTTGACATAGGCCGGGCACCCCCAGACCCTAAGGTGTGAAAGTGCTGGCTTACGTCCCGTCCATATCTCATATGGAGTCTTAATTACAGACTTACTTGGAATCCTATTTAACAGATAACAGGCCGATTCGAGTGCATATCCCCAGAAGGATATCGGCAAGCTAGCAAAACCCATCATGGATCGGACCATGACTAACAGAGTCTGATTCCTCCTTTCAGACACACCATTATGCTGTAGTGTTCCTGGAGGAGTCCATTGGGAGAGAATCCCATTCTCTCCTAAATATGTGAGAAATTTACTAGAAAGGATTCTCCTCCTCGATCAGATCGAAGAGTTTTAATACTCTTCCCAGTTTGTTTTTCTACTTCACTTCGGAATCGTTTGAACATTTCAAATGAATCCGACTTATGTTTCATCAGATAGACATATCCATATCGGGATAGGTCATCCGTGAAAGTTATGAAGTAGAAATATCCACCTCTAGCACTGGTGCTCATGGGCCCGCATATATCAGTATGTACTAGGCCCAAGAGCTCAGTAGCTCTCTCACCTTTTCCAGTAAAAGGTGACTTGGTCATTTTACCAAGAAGACAGGACTCATAGATTGGAAGTGATTCACAATCACTAACTTCGAGGATTCTCTCTTGAGTCAACCTGTTTATTCTGTTCTTGTTTATATGACCTAGCCTACAGTGCCATAAGTAGATATCTGACACACTATCTAATCTAGGGTGCTTGCCAGTTGAATAAACTACATTAACAGGTTGTGATAACATATACACACCATTGTTCAAATGTCCACCAGGCGGTCAATGGCCTTCGCGGCCAGATCTCAGCGAGCTCCGCAAGCCCCGACCTCATCTCCAGTTTTTCAAACTCCTCTTCCTCCGACGACGGCAGTCGGCATTGAGCAGTTTGACCTGCTGGTTCAACAGGTCAGAGGCCTCACCGAAGCAGTGCAGGCCATACAGCAGCAGCCGCAGTAGCCACAGACATCGGTGCGGCTGGAAAGAGCATCGCCGGAGTTCCAGAATCCGACGACCGGACAGGCCACATGGGCCAGCCGCCCTGTCTTTCCCAGAAAAGAAAAACAGAAGACGGAGAGTCCTCCGTCCGATCATGATTTAACCCCCGGAGAGTCCCTGCCTCCGCTCCACCAGAAGACCCTCGAGGCCCGCAATCGAGAGGACCTCCTGGATCAGAGATTCCAGGAGATGAACCGACGGATCGAAGAGCTCCACCGCACTCCCATTACTTACGGTGAGGACATCTGCACTGACCCTCCTTTCTCTTAAATGATCATGCAGGAACCAATCCCGCCGAACTTCAAGCTCCCCCAATTCGAGAGCTACGATGGGACCTCGGACCTGGTCGACCACCTGGAGGCCTTCCGAACCATGATGCTGCTCCATGGCGCGTCAGATGCCATCTTGTGTCGAGCTTTCCCGTCTACCTTGAAGGGAGCAGCAAGGAACTGGTACTCGACACTGAAGTCGGATAGAATCTTCTCCTTTGATCAGATGAGTCACCAGTTCGTGGCTCATTTCGTCAGCAGCCGGCATCTCCGGTGAGGTTCGGAGTCCCACATTAACATCAAGCAAAAGGAGGGAGAATCCATCTGAGCTTACGTCAACCGCTTCAACGCCGCCGTCCTGGAGGTCCGGAACCTGAACCAATCGGTTGCAATGGCCGTCTTAAAGAGCGGCCTTCAAAAGAATGACTTCCTCTTCTCCCTGGAAAAGAAGTATCCCAGATACTTTGCCGATTTGCTCGCTCGGGCCGAAGGATATGCCCGAGCAGAGGAAGCATTCAAGCTGAAGGATGAGGAGGCCGCGAAGGAGCGGCAGGCGGGCGACTCCAGCAGGCCCGCAGTTGAAAGAGGGCCGAGTGAAGCTCGGCCATGTTCTCGGACTCCTCCCGGGCACAAGCGCACCCAGACACCTCCCCGAGCACGCAGGCAGAGAAGCCCGGACCGTAGAGTTCGACGGGGCTCTCCCCCAGAAAGATTCCGCAGCTATGCCCCCCTCAATGCATCGAAAACCCAGGTGCTGATGGAGGTCAGGGAGCAGCTCCCAAGGTCAGAAAAGATGCGCACACACCCCGAGAAGCGCAATCCTAACAAGTTCTGCCTCTACCATCGCTACTACGGTCACGACACAGAGGAATGCATTCAACTCTGAGACGAGATCGAGGAGCTCATCAGACGAGGTCGGCTCGACAGGTTCATTCGACGTCAGCCTGAGGGTAGAGAGGATCGGCCAAGGGCCTTACCGCAACCTGAGCCGCCGAGGAGGGAAGAGCAGCCTGGAGATCGACCTCCAATCGGGATCATTAACTCCATCTCTGGAGGACCTCGATGGGGTGCAGACCTTCTACGACCATGGGATTTGAAAAATCTGTAAATGTATTACTAACGACTTTGCTTTTTAAATCAAGATTCCTTTCAGATTTGCATATCTTTTTCTTTCAGCATGGACTCGTAACGACAGGGGATAACCCCTTCAGACAACAAAAATAAAGCCATGTTAGGAACAGGAGGAGAACCTCATCCTAACGTGAGCAAAATTGGAAGTCCGGTTATTTTAAGACCAGACGAGAGGAGAGGCCCATATAACGACCCTTATGTGCCCCCACGGTCATGTTAGGAATAGGAGGAGAACCTCATCCTAACATGAACAAAGTTGGAAGTCTGATTATTTTAAGACCGGACGGGAGGAGAGGCCCATATAACGGCCCTTATGTACCCCCACGGTCATATTAGGAATAGGAGGAGAACCTCGTCCTAACATGAGCAATGTTGGAAGTCCGATTATTTTAAGACCGGACGGGGGGAGAGGCCCATATAACGGCCCTTATGTACCCCCACGGTCATGTTAGGAACAGGAGGAGAACCTCGCCCTAACATGAGCAAAGTCGAAGGTCCGGTTCTCCTTAGACCGGATGGGGGGAGAGGCCCTACAACGCCCTTATGCACCCCCACAGCCATGATAGGGACAGGAGGAGAACCTCGCCCTAACATGAGCAAAGTCGAAGGCCCGATTCTCCTTAGATCGGATGGGGGGAGAGGTCCTACAATGCCCTTATGTGTCTCCACAGCCATGTTAGGGATAGGAGGAGAACCTCGCCCTAACATGAGCAAAGTCGAAGGCCCGGTTACTTTTAGACTGGATGGGGGGAGAGGCCCTACAACGTCCTTATGTGCCCCCATAGCTATGTTAGGGACAGGAGGAGAACTTCGCCCTAACATGAGCAAAGTCGAAGGTCCGGTTACTTTTAGATCGAATGGAGGGAGAGGCCCTACAATGTCTTTATGTGCCCTCACAGCCATGTTAGGGACAGGAGGAGAACCTCGTCCTAACATGAGCAAAGTCGAAGGTCTGATTACTTTTAGATCGGATGAGGGGAGAGGCCCTGCAACGCCCATATATGCCCCCACAGTCCTATTAGGAACAGGAGGAGAACCTCATCCTAACCTGAGCTGAAATCGACTACATCAGGAATAGGAGGAGAACCTCATCCTGACGCCAACTAAGATCCGATCGTTCAAGACCTGATAAGAAAAAAGAGAACCTTCTAGACGGCCCCTCTACGCTCCCGCGACCCCATAAAGAGTTAGAGAAAACCATTACTTAAAAAGAGAAGGGAGATGCAAAGGAAAAGCGATGGACTACACCAGTTAAAAATGGAAGCCAAACTATACCAAAGGCACAAAGCACCTCGCCTCAATGAAGAAGGAGACCCCCCATTAAAAACCCTCAGTCTTTAAGAGGGAACTCAACACAGGCCAAGGACAGATCGACTTCCTCAAGGCAACTCAAATGGCCCAAAAAAAAAAAAAAGAAGAAGGAGAAAGAGAAAGAGAGACCTACGATCATGAACGAAAAGGCAAATCAACATGACAATGGCTAGGAACCTTCAAATGATGTCAATGTCGAACAAGTCAAAAGACGAAAGAAATTCGGTAATGACGACCTAATACAAGAATGAACAAGGTAATGAAAATTTTTTTTTTCATTTCATTAGCAAAATATACTTTACAGAGCCCAGAAGACCAAAAAAGAAAAACGACAAGAATGGAAAAAGAGGACATATAGAAGGACGGAAGGCAAAAAGAGCCCTAAGAGAGCTCGGCCTCTTCCGACTTCGAACTTTCGATTTCGACCCTCATCAGGGAGTGCCTTAAGCTTTCGACTTCTTCTTCCAATTCTTTCTTCCTTATCAGTACTTCAGATACATCCGATGAAACCGTTGGCTTTCGTTCTCCACCTCTTGGAGCCTTTTTCTCAGGACCTCGGACTCCGCCTTCGCATCCTTGACCGCCTGCTGCTCGTATGCTAGCTGGATCTTCAACTGCTGCAGCTCAGTCCTCCCCTCACAAAGGGCATCGGATAGCTCTTCTATGGTTCCTCTCAGGGATCGAAGTTCGTCGGGATCCCGAATAGGGACAAACTGGGCTCCTTCAGATAACTGCCTTTGAAGGCGGGCAACCTCGTCGGTCGCCATCCTGAGCTTCCTCCTGTAGTCATCCACCTGCTTGCACCAGCCTACCCGGTATGCATTGTAGTTCGATTCGGCGTCCTGGAGCTGTTGCAGAAGGTCGGAGAACTTCTTCGACCATTCTCGGTCGTGGTCGGCCCGAGTCAAAAGCTAGGACGAGCTTCCTTTCAGCTGGCCGATCTTCTCCCGTGCAGCCGACAGCTCCGCTTCAAGAAAGCTGATCTTGGAAGCTTGAGCCCAAGATCGGTCGCTGGCGCGCTTCTTATTTTTCTCGAGCTCCTTCTCGAAGTTCGTCTTCCTCCGACTGTAATCTATGATCCCTTTCACGTGGAGGTTCCGGAAGTGTGTGGCCTACGCAGTGGGCTCTGAGTGGCTCTCCCTCAGCCTGTGAAGTTCGTCCTCCATCTCCTTCGACTTTTTTGTTAAATGATAAATTTTCTTCCTTAGATGTCAGATCGTGGACTTCAGCGGAACTCCCTGTGGCAAGGGAAGCACTTCGGTAGGACACTACCATCGGAAGACAAAAGCGTCAAGGCACGGCTCATTGCAGAAAGAAAAAAGAAAAGAGAAGATAAGTCCCCCATAAGAAGGAGCCCAATTTTATTGATTGAATATTTCTTAAAGACAAAAGAAAAAAGAAAAATCATAGTGAAAGAAAAATACAAAGTCAGAGGTCTCAGACCTCCGAAGTAGGAGTTGGGGAGCTCGGTGTTCTTGGAAGGGGGGCTGCGGTGGCAGCGGCGGTAGGAGAGGGCCCGACCTCATCTTTAGACGCCTCATCCAAGAAGCTGAAGTCGAGCTCAGAAAATTTCTTGAATATCTTCTCTTGGCAGAGCTCGAATCCTTTGATGAATGCATCTTGGCCGAACTTGACATTCAGGTCCCGCATTTCGGTGGAGGCCTTGAACTCCTCCACCGCTTGGCCCCTGACCTTCGAGATCAGGGCCAGAATATGCTCCGTCAAATTTGCGACCTCGGCCTCCGCCTTCCTCACCATCTCCTCCGAGGCCTGCTTTTCTTTCTCAAGTGCCTCTTGGAGGTTGGCTACCTCGGCAGCCTTCTCCTTGAGGCGGGCGGCCTCGGCCCGTCGACCTTCCTCCGCCTGGATAGCGTCCCTCCTCGCCTTGTTCATCGCCTCGATGTTGGTGAGGAGCTGGTGTCCGATCTGCACGAGCGGCCAGAAAGCCAGAATGAAAGCTGAGAAGTTAATTGAATGAAGGAGCGAGGGGAAGGAGGAAAGTGAATCTGCTTACCTCGAGAAAAGACCCCAGAGAGTTCCAAACCCGCTGTTCGGGATCGGCGCGGACGATCCTTTGGATGACTTCGGGCAGGACGCACCCGTCGACCAGTCGCTTTATCAGGTCCCTATCATTAAAGGGATTCTCCACCGGCTCTTCCTCGGAGCCGTGTGTCCCACTCGCCACAGCAGGCGGCTAAAAACGGCTGGCAGCTGGCAGAGCCATCATTGCGCTGTACCTGGAGCAACACTCCAGCGAAAATTTTGAAAAGTCTCTTCGGATCATCCTGATTTGAAAACACTCCGGCACACGCGCATTAAATGTCAGAATATCTGAGGACGATCGCGTACAGGATTCAAAAGAGTAACTTCGGCTGTGAAAATTTCTCTATACTTCCTTCATTCAAAACTCGAACTCGAAAGTAGGGGGACTGATGTTGGGTATAAAATACCCCCCAGCCAAAGTTCGTATCAGGAGTGATCCTCCCGGGACTACCGACGTCCGACCTTGGGCGACATCTTTCCGAACCTCTCCGACGGTCGAGTTTCCGCAATATTCTCAAGTTCTACCGACGGATAAACTCCCACAGCTTCTTCCACAAGTGTCGACCGAATTCTCCCGATGGACGAACTCCTGCCGCATCTCCCGGGCTTCTCTAGCGATAAGCTTCTTCGATCATCTATCAGGATGCTCCAAGTGCTCTCTGGATTCTACTATCGGCCGACCTCCTACAAGGGTCAACCGTTCTCCGGACCTCTTCCAGATCTTTTCCAACAGGATTCGATCGACTCCAATCTAAATTTCTTTCAGAACTTCGTCGGTTCGTCAGCAGTCAAACTTTCCCAACAGCAGATCTTCACGACGGACGGACTCCATTCAAGTTTCTACGGCGGTCGACCGCCTTCTGGATTTCATCCGAGCTCCTACGGGAGTCGGACTTCTTCCCCGAACTCCTACTGCAGGTAGACTTTGTCCGAGCTCCTACGGGAGCCGGACTTTAGCCCTGAGCTCCTATTGCAGGTAGACCTCATCCGAATTCTTACAAGGGCCGGGCTCCGTGCCTCCACCACAAGCGATCTACTCAGAGCTTCTACTACAAGCGGTCTATTTTGAATTTCTACTACGAGCGGTCCACGTCAGATTTCTACTGTAAGCCTCCACCTGAACTTCTATTGTGAATGAATTCCTTCCGAACTTCTATTGCAGGCAGGCTTCGGTCGAGCTTCCTCAACAAATGATCCCCATCCGGACTTCTACGGAAACCAGATTCCGGACGAACTCCTACGACACACGGGCTCCAGCAGCCAGACCCCTCCAGCGGGTGAACCTCTCCAGCGCCATCCGACATCCACTGTCGGTCGACCTTCTGTCGGATTCTGCATGAAATCGAACTTCGTCCACAAAAAGCCCCTGACGGAGCTTCGACCGACGGGCCTGGACTCCCTGGCAGGCCACAGTAATGGCCACAACTCTGCTCCACTTCCTGTAACGGATCCCACGCGGCTCCATCATGCTCTGGCAAGTCACAACAATGGGCATCACTCCACTCTCCACAATAGGCTCCATGTGGCAGGCCACAGCGATGGCCATGACTCCACTCCACTACTCTCCATAACAAACTCCTCATGGCCCCGAACAGCCCACTACCAGGCGGTTACAGACGTCACTGTCAATCTGTTACGCCCTCCGCCTATAAAAAGGAGACCCCCAGATACGTTATTTTCTAAGCTCTAATTTCTATCTCAAAACTCTGCTAAAATTTTCGTTCGAGCACTCCATTCTTGTTGAGACAGAGAACTGACTTGAGCGTCGGAGGGTTTTGCCGGAGCACCTCCAACTCCGGTTTAAACTTTCTTTGCAGGTCCCGACGGCGACTGCGACTCCCTCGACTCCAGCTTCTCCGACGCCGGCGGATTTTTGCACCAATAGTCCCTATGGGTCGACCTAATCCGAATATGCTAGGACTCTGATTTGGACCTAAATCAAGTGCATCAAGTCCAAAGAAAATCTAATTGGCTTAGACTAAGTATCACTCCATCATTCTCTTATTGGTCGAGTCAGACCAAATAGATCAAATCTTAATTGAACCCAAATCAAGTCTCTCTTTCCTTATTATTTCTGTTAATTTAATCCAGACTGAGCCTATATAGCCTCTCTTTTTTTTTGATTAATAAATTAGATCTGATCTAAGATTTTATTTTAGATTGAGAGGAGCATGGATCTAAGGATTAGGCTGCGAGTCGAAGGCTATAACTTTTGGATCCAACTGACAGTAAGTTATTTCTACCCCTAATATGTTTTATCATGCATGTAATTTGGTTTTCTAAATTTATCTAATGCTATCATAAAATTTTTAAATTAAGTATTTTATATGCTCTACATGAAACACTAGTAAAATATTGGATCGATTTTACATGAATAGTTTTTTTATTAAATATTTTACATATTAGTTCTATTGCTCTCTAGTTCAATTATGATCATATGGAGTTAAGATCTACTCTCCTTTCAAATCTTAAGTGGGATGATCACTAGCGCACACCGATTGATAGTTTTTTCTAGTCAGAAGCTAGTTTTTCTTTCAGACTTAATCAAATGAGGCTGATCACTGGCATATACTATTGAGAGTATATTTCTTCAAATGATATTAGAGCTAATTTTTCTTCCAAACCTCTAAGTGAACAATCACTGACGTATGATTGATGGACAACATATTGTAGTCAGCATCTAGCCTCTTTCAGAGCTAATCACGGATTGATTATGGCCATAGTCAGAGGGATTAGGAGAGTGAGAGTGGAAGGTCGACCCTTAATTATTTGAAACATTATTTCGATTAAAAGTATGTTTTGATTCTATGTATGTTTTGATTCTATGTTGATTTATTTATTTCTCTACTCAATGGAGTATGTTTTTTAATGAAAAATGATGCAACCTGAAAATTTATTTTTTTGTATAAAATATTTAATTGAATTAAAGGTTCTAGTAATTTATTATGCTTATAAAGTTTATTGCATCTTTTTTTTTTTAGATACTGCAAAATAGACAGAGCTTAGGTTCAAGCAGTGAAGAGCTTAAGGATTAGAAGACTTATGATTAATATTTCTATAGAGCAAATGACTAGATGTTCTCATTATTATTAAATAATTATAGATTATTCTTTAATTAATGCGTTAGGGTGTTCTACCATTGTCTGAGTTTGAAATGATATAAATGTTTTGAAGTAAAAGGGCAGGTCTTGCATGTCCTATAGGATCAAAATCTAAGGATGTGCGACCATCTGGCCTAAGCCTCAAAATCAGGGCATGATAGAATTTCTTTCATTAAGTAAAAAATTTTTTTAATCTAATTTTTTTCTATTTGTGTATTGATCTTTAAAGTGTAACCTCGTCCATCAAACCATCCACTCTACTTTTTTTCGTTGCCTCATATGTTAATGTGGTTGGCGGCCTACAAATGGATGGGGTTGAGAGATAATTATTTTATTTATATATAAAAAAATATAGAAGAATTTTAATCCATTAGCTAATGAGTTCAAATTACTAAACAAAATTTGTTGTGTCCGAGGACAACCTTTATATCCCATGATATGTTACTTCAAATATGGTGAAATCAAAACTCCTAATTAAGTTAGACTACTTTATGGGGGTGTTTGGTTCGCGATCAAAATCAAAATGAAAATCGAAATTAGAATGATCAAATCCCTCAAAGTGTGGTTCATGATCGAAATCGAAATCAGAATCAGAATAGATGATTCTCATTATCGTTGTTTGGTTTATTTAAATATAAAAATTGGAATGAATCCTTATTTTGAAAATTAAAATTTTTATATAAAATTAAAATTTTAAATAATAGATAAAATATTTTATGAAATAAAATATAAATAATTTTATGAAAAATAAGAAAAAAATTAAAAAAAAATAGAAGAAGGCATAGAGCTTCTTCTACTCGTGCCTTATCCGCGCCCACCCCACCCCCGGCGCCACACAGGCTCCTCCACTGTGTGTGCCCCCCCAACCCCGATGACCCATCATCTCCAACTCCTCTACCACCCACCATCCATGGCTCCATCACCGCAGGATCAGCTTGGGTTGGAAATGCAGCATCCTTGCCAGCCAAATAAATCGAGAGAGACTTCTCGTTCACCCATGACCCATCCTATTCCGAGTTCCAGCCTCTCCACATCGACCCGAACGGTGTTTTCTCCGTGGACTTCCTCCGCTTCAACTCCACCCAGCTCGAGCTTGCGGTCCTCCACCTCCCCTCCTCCCAGCCCGTCTGGTGCACCAACCAGGCTCGTCGAGCACTTTGGATCAAGTCCACCTCCTTCTCCTTTAATGGCACACTAGTCCTCTCCGATCCAAAAATCGGGGTAATCTGGTCGACTCCGACCGCCAGTGGGGACCGACTCATTCTCCTCGACTCCTCCAATCTTCAAATCCAAAAGCTCGGAGATCCCCACCACCACCACTGATTGCTCTCCGCACTGGTCGCAAAGCTCCTCCGCCCCCCCTCCCCCCTGCCTTTTGCAGCCATCGATTTCTTTGCACCACCGTACCCTCCACCCTCCTCACCCCACCATGGCTCGTGGCTCCCTCTTGTGGCCCGTGGTTTCTCCGTGCCACCAAACTCTCATCCGCCCCCACCGCACCTCCGTGCTCCCCGCCCACCCGCAAACACCAGCTTCCCACCCCGCTGATGGGTGTTTTTTTTTTTTAATTTTATCTTATTCTATCGGAACAAGAGTTTGACTCCCATGGGGATGATCCTGATTCAGTTACAGGAAAAATTGAGCCATTCCCATTCCTCTCTGGAATGGAAATCGGAATGAGATTCTTCTCAACTAAATAGTTGGAATGAGAGTCATCCATTTCGATTTTCATTCCAGATCTCAAGTGTCCCAATCAAACACTCCTTAAGGGATTAAATCCAACATACCATACGCTATACTATTACTTTAATGTTATGTCTAATTCTTGAATGCATGTTATGATTATTCTTAAAAATTTTCTAGCACTTTTTTTTTTTTGGGGGGGGGGGGGCGGGGGGTTTAGGGTTGTGGCGTTGGGGTCCCCGTGGAAAATTTGATATACATACACATATATAAATATAGATATATAGATTTACATAGAAATAAACACATATTTACATATACACGTAAAAATTCACCTTATTCCATTCAGGAGAATATTAGACTATCTTTCATGAGTTGAAAAGGTAATTATAATTAGTGATACACTTTAGCATGTCTCTCTCTCTCACTCTCACAGGCTCTCTCACTCTCACAGGCGCACGCAAGCATGCGGCTTGCACACAGAAAAGAACCCAAAGAAGTGATATGATGAACAACTTTTACCTGCAACTACCTCCAATAACTTTGTAAAGAAAGCTAGGAGTAGGTTTATTTATTTTAATATATATATATATATATATATATATATATATATATATATATATATATATATATATATATATATATATTTGTTTGAAAATTAAAGGTGAAGCAAACAATCATTTTCCAATGAATCGAGCATTTAGAAACCAAGACGGGTAGAAAGTTACTGGATGAGCGAACATCATCTTTAACCACTTCTCTTATTAAATAATATATAAATTTAGGTACATATTTTTAATTGTTTTACTCCTATTTTCATATGCAGCGAGGTAAAAAATACTTTAGAAAACAAGTGTTGGTAGTTATTACACATTCATTCTTACTTATATATATATATATATAGATGAGAGAAGCTCCAAGGAATTAGTACCACATTCTTACTTTAGAAAACAAGTGTTGGTAGTTATTACACATTCATTCTTACTTATATATATATATATATATAGATGAGAGAAGCTCCAAGGAATTAGTACCACATTCTTATTTTAAGTTAATAATACATTAAAGTATACTAGGATAGATGCATTCCAAAGGGGTCAACAACTATCAAAACAACCAATTGCTACCTCTCTCTTAATGAGGAGATTATTACATGGATCAGCCGAAATCCCAGGACATATATATACACACACGGTAGATAATAGTCACCCCATTTTATGATCTTTTATATACAAGGAGGTATTGTGACATTGCCTATTCGATTGTTCCACTGTATCTGATCTATCTAATAATTAGACCTGTTGTGGCCAATCCCCTCGTCGCCTGATCGCCGGAAACGAGCGCCTGCAAAAAAGGAAGTCCACACTGACCGGAGGCGGCTCCGGTGCGGACCCTCCGACGGTCAAGTCAGAGAGGTGACTGGACAACAGTGAAATGAAGACAGAGAGCTCAATCGAGAGAGAGGAAGAGAGAGAGAGAGCAAGCCTGTTGTTTTTTCCAGGGCCCCTTGCACTGTTGCCTTCCCCGATATATATAGTGGAGCGTGGTATGGCGCCGTCATTAATGGCGCGGACAATTGAGAAATTGTCCACTCACTGTAGATTGTCAGAGTCACCGTGAAAGCGTCACATCGTCGTGGGGCTGTCAAATCACTAGGATTGACAATGCCCTAGATGGGATAACGCCCTTGGGTGGCAGTGCCGCATGCTGCTGTCAGGGCTGACAGTCTCTGGCCGCTGTACGGCGATCGGAGGAATCGACCGATCCTAGGTCGGTGGCCAGCTATGTGGCGTTGGGTGGAGATTCGGGCCCCTCCAACGGTCAGTCGGGCATGTTGCGAGAGTCGGCCATCAGACTTCCTAGTTCGGTCGGTCGGGAGGGTGGAAAAGGTCTGCCCGACCGACATATCCTCAGTCGATAAAGGGCCGTTAATCGGTCGGTGATGGCGTTCGATCGGTCGGTCCGTTGGTCGACCGGTCGGTCGATCGGTCGGTCGGGTGTGTCCGATCATAAGCCGTCGTGAGCGGGGTCGGTCGGTATCTCCCAACAAGACCTAAGAGAAAGATATCTAGAAAGAACCAAGCTAAACTCTTTTAATTAAAATAGGATCATACATTAGGGTTCTTTTTCAATCTTGTTTGAATATTTCCATGCTATGCCCAAACTTATGGTTGCATCTAGTTTCTTGCTAGGATACTCATGATTTTTTTTCGTTTTTAAGATTATGTGCTAAGGCCTTATAATTTGTACTGCGAAATAAAGAATACACTAAAATGCAAGAAAGTATAAGTGAGTATCTTGATCATTTCTAATCTTTTATTTGTAGCGACGTCACTTATCTGTATTATAAATAATAGTATCATCCATATGAAAGGATTAAGCTTGCCTTCAAATTCTTTTCAAAATCATTAGCCTACTATGGTCTTTTCCGGTGGTGGAAGCCATGCCACCCAGAGAAGAGGCACAGAAAAGGGGTCAAACCCATGTTGGGGAGGTGGTGGGGACTCGTTCTGATATCAGGAATCACGCTTGCTTTCCACAGGAAGACGGTGTTTGTTTATTCTAACATAACGAAGCACGCTTGCTTTCCAGAGGATTCCTTTTAAGACTAAGATCGGTAGGCATCTTATACACCCTATTAAGCCTATCAGTGGTAGCCACCTTATTCATATTAGGACGCTATGAAACCCTATTAAGCTAAGCCTATTCCAGGTAGGACCTTATTTAGGAATATTACAGCTTGAAAACGGGCTTCCTTACAAAAAGTCTAATCACTTTATTTACTCATCAGAAGATCTCTCTGACACTGCAACTAGAGAGGCAAGACCTACTTCTTATCCAGAGGTTTTCGAAGGATAGCCAAATACTTCTTAGGGATTATTACATGAGGATGGCGTTCGTTTCCGCGTGGGCCTCTTCCATCCCTTCATGAACCTACTACTGCTCCATGATAAGGCACTCAAGAATTACTCAATGGAATAGAAGAGTCATTTATTGACCACAGAAAAAAAAAAAATATTAGATGGATCAAATCCATGATGGAGTTAAAATGAAATCATTCTAGATGGATTCATTTCATCCTAGAACGATATTATTACGTGGATTCATTTCAGCGCCGTTAGTTTTCTCTCAATCATATATATATATATATATGAGAGAAGCTCCAAGGAATCTAGTACCACATTCTTATTTTAAGTTAATAATACATTAAAGTATACTAGGATAGATGCATTCCAAAGAGGTCAATAACTATCAAAACAACCATTTGCTACCTCTCTCTTAAAGAGGAGATTATTACATCGTCTATTGGATTGTTCTACTGATCTATCTAATAATTAGACCTAAGAGAGCTAAACTCTTTTAATTAAAATAGGTTCTTTTTCAATCTTGTTTGAATATTTCCATGCTATGCCCAAACTTATGGTTGCATCTAGTTTCTTGCTAGGATACTCATGATTTTTTTTTGTTTTTAAGATTGTGTGCTAAGACCTTATAATTTGTACTACAAAATAAAGAATACACTAAAATACAAGAAAGCATAAGTGAGTATCTTGATCATTTCTAATCTTTTATTTGTAGCGACGTCACTTATATGTATTATAAATAACAGTATCATCCATATGAAAGGATTAAGCTTGCCTTCAAATTCTTTTCAAAATCATTAGCCTACTATCGTCTTCTCCGGTGGTGGAAGCCATGCCACCCAGAGAAGAGGCACAGAAAAGGGGTCAAACCCATGTTGGGGAGGTGGTGGGGACTCGTTCTGATATCAGGAACCACGCTTGCTTTCCACAGGAAGACGGTGTTTGTTTATTCTTACATAACGAAGCACGCTTGCTTTCCAGAAAGGGATTATTACATGAGGATGGCGTTCGTTTCCGCGTGGGCCTCTTCCATCCCCTTCATGAACCTACTACTGCGCGATGATAAGGCGCTCAAGGATTACTCAATGGAATAAAAGAGTCAATTATTGCCACAGAAAAAAAAAATTATTAGATGGATCAAATCCATCACGGAGTTCAAATGAAATCATTCTAGATGAATTCGTTTCATCCTAGAACGAAATTATTATGTGGATTCATTTCAGCACCGTTAGTTTTCTCCTAATCATATATATATATATATATATATATATATATATATATATATAAAAGACATGTGGCTTTATTAGAAAGAAAAATGTTTTCTTATAGATCATAGTGGGTGAAATGATCGGCATGCTATTTTGAAAAAAAAAAAAAAATCACTGCACCAGTCCCATCCCCACTCTGGTCTCAACTGATGATTCATGGAATGGCACGTAGAGCCTGCTCGTGACCTGTGTAACTTTCATATGCCACACTAATCTTCGACCTCCGCGTAGAAGTAACACCCGTTGAAATTATAGGATATTTGATTTATGTTCGAAATTAAAATTAAAATTAAAATTAAAATAAATCAAATTATGAATCAAAATGATTATATTTTTTAAAATATTTGATTCATGATTAAAATTAAAATCAAAATAAAAATTTGAATCTTTAAAGAAAAGTTGAGATTGGGTCACTTTATTCTGATTCAAAATCATAATCAGAATGAAACTCCTTCCAATCAAACGGATAGAATAGAAGTCACATATTTCTATTTCTATTTCTATTTCAGATCCTAATTTTTTTTAATCAAACATCTCTAAAAAATCTTGCAACTCCACTATAATATGCAGAAATTTCTAACAATTAGAAAGTCACAAATTTAATTGGGTGCATCTTATTGCCCACCCCCTATCCTATACCCACCACCACCATTTAGACGGAAGCCCAAGCCTCTAAGCAGACTAACATATATACACACACATATTTATAAATATGAAAATTGAAATAAGAGCCAGCACTCTGTTTTTTATATCATTAAATAAGTATATATAAAAATAACAACTTAAAATGAATGATTTTCACTTAAGAGTTGTTTGTCTGCTCTTCATAAAATCTGTTTTGTTAAAATTGGCATTGTAAAATCTGAAAAAATAGTTTTATGAAAATCCTCGCTTCAAGAGTAGAGGATGGCATTTTATAGATATTAATTATTTTAATAAAATTTTAAATTTTTTACATGTATACCCTCCCAAACATTCAAATTTGCATAAATATTCTTTGAAAATTGATATCTGTATGTATACCCTCATAAAATATCTTTTTTTGTAAATATATCTATATCATCAAACACCGTTAAAAATTTATGATTTAAAATTAAAATGACTAAAATATCTTTATAGATAAATGTGTAAAAAAAATTATAAGGATATATATGCAAATAGCAATTTTATGAGGGTATTCACATAAATTTGAATATTTGGAAGGGTATATATACAAAAAAATCTTTAACATAAATATACCTCTCTTAGTTCATTAATTCTTTCCTTATTCTAATAGAAAAAAATTAACATATACTACTAAAATAATGAATTTACTTAATTTATTAATTTACATAAATAAAATGATCTTTTTATCAAATGATAAATCAAAATTATTTTATCTAAAAGATAAACAGATCGTAACCACCCATGTTTCCTCTAATGTATAATAATATACTTCTAAGAAAAGTATTTAAACCTGATATTAGATGAATAGTTCGTATATTTGCATAGAATGGACACAGCTGTGGATTTGGGTATTATGTAATAATAAAAATTTATAATCTTATTTATTTTATTTTAAAAATTTTTATCAAAAATATGTTTGTGAAGTGTATAAGGTATATCATATTGTTATAAGATGGATATAATCATCCCATCTTACATAAAAATAAAATATAATACAGTATTATAATATATAAAATATTATATAATATCGTCATCGTGTTGTTATATTATATAATATGTTACTACATTATAGAGTAAGAGGGTCTCAATCTATCTAGATAAAATAGATAAAAATTAAATTAGAATTTTTTGCATGTATATCCTTTTAAACATTCAAATTTACATGAATACCCTCATAAAATTGCTATTTGTATATATACCCTTATAACTTTTTCTTTTTGCATATCTACTCATAAAGATATTTTAGTCATTTAAATTTTAAACTATTAATTTTTTAACGGCATTAAATGAAGTTGGTACATATACAAAAAAATAAAAAAATGGATATATATGCAAAACAAGTATTTTATGAGGATATGTATATAAATATCAATTTTGAAAGGATATTCACATAAATTTGAATATTTAGGACGGTATACATACAAAAAATCCTAAAATTTATTGACAACAAAAATACCCCCTAATGCAATACGATGGTCAATGGTCGTTAGCTACAGATGGAAAGAAAAACTTATGTAGATTCTTGTTTGTAGCCCATGAAAATGCGCAACATACAAATTGTCCTAGCTAGATTTTTGCTTCACATTTTTTTGACATATATACCATATCAGTTGGGCTTGGGCTAGGGAGCTAGTTTGCATTACATTAGTTTGACTTATGATGGAATGGATCAAATTAGCCGAGTTGGATTAAATTCTAATCAATAAAATTCTCTACAATGTGACCTGCACACCATAGAGTGCTATATATCACTGGATAGTCACCATTAGAAGATGGATGGCCATCAAAAAATGCATGCTATGGACTATCTTATTTGATGGCCATTTATCTTTTGATGGTGGCTATCCATGACTGCACTACAGTCTGTAGTCTTACACGTGCACCATAAAGAATTTGTGCTTAGCTTGTAAAGCACAGATTTTATCGGTGACTCAAATATGACCCATTTCCATCCGAAATGGAGATCCCTTTGCTGCATGGCTTGTTCAATTTGCAAAGGCTTTAAGAATGGACAATATTTTATTTTGCAGATCGTATTTTCTAGTTTGCCTGGGTCATACAATGGATGCTGGTCTCTTGATCTAATAGATTTTACGTTATTTTAAGGGTACAATCAAACTGAGCCAAATCGAATAGTTAAAAGTTCGAACTCGACTTGACTCAAAATATTTGAATTTAAAATTTGATTCGAAATTGAACGAGCTTTAATATTTCAAGCTCAAACTCGATTCGATAAAAAATAAATAAAATTTGGGATCAACTCGATGACTTAATTTGAATATATATCAATCGAGTCATATTCGAGCTCAAAATTGAATTTTAGTATATTAATAATATATATTAATATATAAATATTATAAATAAAAATAATATTATATATATATATATATATATATATATATATATATATATATTCGAATAGATTCGTAAATTTTTAAGTTAAGTATTTTGCTGTTCGAATCCTATCGAGTTGAATCGAATTTGAATTTGAATTAGATTTGTGTAGCTCGTGGACGATTTGACTCGTTTGTACTCTCAGATTATTTGCATGAAAAGATCGTGCATAACAATTAATCTTTTGATTTGATGCCTGATAAGTTTTCTCGGGGAGGCAACCCATGAGCACAAAATTCATGACTTTGGCTTTGGGTGGGGGGCACTCCACCTATCTTTGATGATGTAATTATTTTATTTAAAATAAAAATTCAAAATAATATATTAAAAATAATTATAAAAAATATATAAAAAAAATATTATAATATAGATTTAGAATGGTTAGCCACGTAGCTCACTATTCTATATGTATAACAGGTAAAGCACGCATCATCTGCCAAAAAGTGGGTGGATATCAACATCGGATCTTATTTAATTTTCAAAGCAAGTAAAGTTGCCAGCGAGTGAGTCCACATTTCTTTTTATGATGGAAACTGCAATACATTGTAATAAAGGTGCTACTCAACTTTAATTTGGATCATCTTTAATTTGCACATGAAATAGTTCTTCAGAATAAACGCTGAATTTTTTTTTATCCTTGGATACATCACTGGATATTCCAAGGAAAATGGGAAGTGAATTCATATACTTTTAGGACATATTTAGTCCCAATTTTTGTTTGACTAGTATTTACAGTTGGACATTGGACAAGCTTTGTTTAAATAACAGCCACTGTTAGAATTAAATGGATCAAGCGCTTAGGAAGTAATACCAACAAGATTTGAATCCACTACCTTCTCCCATGTGTGGAGGAATGCAATTCTTGGGATATACTGTAGTTTGGCTGTTGCTATATATGCTTATGCCCCATTTTTTCAATTTTGATAGAAGGGTAGATGCTTATGTCTGTTATATCCATTCTTATACACAAAATCAGAGTAAAAATGAAAATGGCTAGTAAAACCAGGGACTAGGAGTAAAAAACTAAGGCAACAAAACCTAAATGTCAAATATCAGACAACATTACAAATAAGAAACCAAATTATCAATGGTCCTTGTCTTTTTTTTCAGAAAAAAGGGGAAACATATAAGCACTAATTGGAGAGAGATATCTTAGGTCCTCCTACGTTTCATCGTACACATTTTTCTGTCTTTTTTCTTCTACTTGGCATTGGATACCCTATAGCATAGATTGGAGGCGTTCTCTATAACTTTCATAGGTTAACTTGATGAGAGATGTGTGCCAGGCTTGTCCAGCAGACATCTGCCCATAAATTAGGCAAAGAATTATTGCAAAGATTCCAACCTCTTTCAGTTTAATGTCTCATCCAGCCACTTGTTTCTATGACACACCAAGATAGAGAATTTTTGCTGTGGAGTTCTCTAAAGTTGCAAGAGCAAATCTCATTATGTGGCTCCTTGGAATGTGAAACATTGTGCCTCCAAACATGAGCTCAAATATGCCATGTCTAAATGAAAGTGGATGATCTGAAAACCAGTCTCTTTTTTAAATGATCTCTGGACATCATTGTCCTGAAATAGTTAAGGGTGCACAGGTCACATTGCCAACAAACATAATTTTAGGCCAATGATTTGGACTTTTAGATCCAACACACATGCTGGTTTAGACAACAGATACACAAGTCAGTTCCATGCGAAGCAAAGTTCTAACGGGCCAAATTCAAAATTTTAGATACATTTCTACATTAGACTCGTTGGTTTTGTGTCTCACCCATGAGTGCTTGACATGCTTGGAGACTTGGATTTAGGGCATATACCCAATGGGACCATATTTTCGGTCCATGTTAACTCTAGATATGTCTAAAGGGATCCCACCTCTAAATACCATGCAAACCTTTTTTTATGTATGTAAGTTTAAAATAGATTTATTGGAAATGTGCTGCAAGATAGGCGTAGCACTCTTCCAAACCTTGGTGAAGGTAAATTTGGATCTAGATCTTTCTTTGATATATCTACGAATAATTTCATTAATTTTGTAAGTCAGCACCTTCAAATGTTAGACATTCAAAAGGCCAACGAATTGGACTTTCATTTGTATGTGACGTTCTCTTCAACAAATAAGAATTAGCTGCCGTTGAATATGGTGAGATAGCGATGTAATGGTAGAATTGATGAATTAGGCTAGAGAACTCTTTTTCATAGGTTTGTTCATCAAATGCGTTCACTTCTGCAACTAGCACTCATTGTCATAGCCTATGATATTTTCTTCTTTCGGGATTAATTTAGTCATATTGATTCAATTAAAACATAAAGTGGCTACCTGTGAAAGGTTCTAAGGTAAAACATATGCCACCTCATAGCGGACCTGGCTTCTAAATAAAAAAAAGGATTCTAACAAAATAAAAAATAAAAAAAGGATTAAGTGAGATCCTGTCTGTTCTCCAAATGATCTATGGATTGGTACCATATTCCCTCAATAAAAATATAATTTTCTCTACAGCTTCTATCGACATTTGATTGCATTGACTCTAAATACCAAACCTTTTTTTATATATATGCATTCTAAGATGGGTTTATGGTAATGTACTGCAAGATGGGGGGTAGCACTCTTCCAAACCTTGGTGAAGGTAAATTTGGATCTAGATCATTCATATGTCTACCCATGTTAGACATTCAAAAGGCCAACCAATTGGACTTTCATTTGTATGTGATATTTTCTTTAATAATTAGGAGTTAGCTACCCACCCAGTAATGTTTGCCGTTGTATATGGTGAGGTAGCGATGTGATCGATGGTGGAGTTGATGAATTAGGCTAGAGAACGCCTTTTGTAAGCATGTTCCTTAGATGTATTTACTCTTGCAATTAGTTGCCATTGTTATAGCCTACAATGTTTTATTCTTTAGGGATTAATGTAGTCATATTGATTCAATTAAAAAATAAAGTAGCTATCTGTGTGGAAGGTTCTAAAGTAAAACGTGGACCACATCATAGCTTCTACATATAAAAGCTTGAACCATATATTAGTAGTATATTCCCCTAATGACTATATTTTTCTTTATAGCATCCATCGACATTTGATTGCATTGACTCTAAATACCGAACTTTTTTTTATACATGTATTTTTAAAATAATTCCTTGGTAATATGCCGCAAGATGGGGGGAGCACTTTCAAACCTTGAAGGTAAATTTGGATCCATCTCTTTCATACATCTATCAAGAAACTTCATCAAGTTGGTAAGCTAGCACCTTCAAATATTAGACATTCAAAAGGCCAACAAAATGGGTTTGCATTGGCATGCGATATTTTCTCTAACAATTAGGAACTGGTTACCTATTAATGTTTACATTTGTATACGGCGAGATAGCGATGTAACGGTAGACTTGAGAAATTAGGCTAGAGAACTCATTTTGATAGGTATGTTACTCAGATGCGTTTACTTTTGGAGTCACCAGCTTATAGCTTACACTATAGTTTACGTTTTCTTCTTTAGGAATTACGTAGTCATATTGATTTTTTTTGGTAAGTACGTAGTCATACTGATTAAATTAGAAAGCTACAAGGTTCTAAAGTAAAACAGGTACCACGTCGTGGTAGACTTGGCTTCTAAATAAAAAAGGATCAAGTGAGAACCAATCTATGCTCCAGATTAACTTGGATCAGCAGCGTATTTCCTCAATAAAAAATATATATTTCTCTGTAGCTTCCATCGACATTCGATTGATTGACCAAAGCATGAGCAGCGTGAGAGAACAGCTATCAAGCATAGACGACCCGAGTTCCAGCCGGCTGCTAAACGGTGGGCTGGAATTGACCCTGGGAGAGAGAAAGACGGTTTGGAATGCCGTGGATTTGGTTAGCTATAAAACCTATCAACAAACTATATATATATATAGAGAGAGAGAGAGAGAGACTGGATTTCGGTTGATCAGATCTTAGTTCAAATCCGGTCAGCTCTCTATCCCTTGAACCGGTGCGCATCTCAAAGTATGGAGGAATGGCTAATAAAAGGCATGAGTTACCATCTGGCTGACATGGCTTTGTTTGAAAAAAAAGAGAACTGAGCTTTGAATAGGACGCGACATAAGAGAGAAGAGATAGAAAAAAAGGATACGTGTGGCTTTTTATCGCATCCCATTCAAAGCTGAACTTCCTTTTTTAGCCATTCTCCCATACTTTGAGATACGCATCGATCCAAAAGACAGAAAGTTGACCGGATTTGGACTGGGATCCGATCAATCAGAACCCAGTCTATCTCTTTCTCTCTCTATATATATACTGCAGGGATCATTCAATGTATAACCTCTCCCTCTTTGATGAAATGTGATCAACTAGGTGGTCAAATGATTCACATATGCATACTAAAATTTATAAAATTTTTAAAATAAATTATAAAAATCCTCTAAAATTAGGGGTAAGCTATATTTAGGTCCAATAATTTGAAAAACTTATATTTATTTTTATTTTTATTTAATATTTTTTTTAAATAAAAAATATCTAATATTGTAACCTATAACAGAATGTTAGTTAAACCGTTAATCTTAAATTGACTCAGTTGCCATATTTTTTGAAAAAAAATGATCAAAATAAAACATATGTGTATCTTGCTCCCTATCTAAGGTTAGTTTTATCTTTTTATATGAGATAAACAGATTCACTAATGTCATTAATTTAGTTGGATGCAAGCGTGAATTTGATGGATATAAATATAACAAACAGAAATCTCAGAGAAATGTTTATAATTTATCAAATTTATAAACTAATTTTGAAATTTTTTGGGTGACTATTGCTCACTTTAGGTGATCCACTACCACAAGCACCACTTCTTTGCTTGCTTTTCACGTAGTACATTGATGTCTAATTTTTTTAATCTTTTCTATTTCTATAGATGCTCATTGTGCCACAAATACGTTATCTTCACGTAAAAACATGACAATAGTTTCCTCTTAGATTTGAACTATTCCATTTTAAAATCATTCTTGAACGCTTAAACATTTGGCTATTATCATTAAAAAAAAAAAAAAAACTTACAAATTACAATAGGATTTTGGGCCTTTGGCTTCCTTGGGCCTAACATATAATACAAGATGATCAGACGGCGAAGTTAAAAAAACAATTTGCAACAGGCAATTTCTAGAGCTCAACATGTATCATGTGATGAAACATGTCACGTTCATCACTGTCCGCATTCCGATGGGCCCGAATGAATCAAAGCCACAAATTAATTCAAATATTTGAAATGTCATTAAAGCACCTAACAACCGCCAATCTAATACTCGTCTCATTGTGGCCCACCTGCACTGCACATTAGTAAGGTTGGTATTAGGCCTTATAAGAGCCTAACAAGCCAAGATCCATTTTAGCATCCGGACTGGCCCAACTTGCCGCTCGATCTTGGCAACAGATTCATAACTTTGCGGAGATCAGAAATAGAATAATTCGCAAGATATATATAAGAAAGATAAATTTAAAGAACTAATATATAATAAATTATATTATAAAGATATATATACAAAAAATTATTTTTTAAAAGAATTATGATAAGATTTTTTTACACCCACCCCACACCCCTGAAAAATAAAACTACGATAAGGTTGGACTGTCAAGTATGAACTTTATTACTACTTGCTTATATTAACAGCAAAATTAATCAACTTTATCATTGTCGTTGTTGGAATAAGTCAATCGATCTCCGATTCTGACTCTATATCGATCGTATAAATATATTACGCCGACTCACGATCGGTGAACCAATCTACTGTCGGCTACTATCAATCATCAACTAACAATTTGATTAACCTCCAACCGAAGATCATCAACATATCAGAGTTACCAGCCGATGCTCATTCGAATTTACTACCGACTTATCAGTATTACCGATATATAGTCGGTCTATCTGCTCAACATATCCTAACCGTTATGAATGATTATCGACTATGTGTCAGGCTATTAACGAGAATAAACAGCTCACTAAATCTACGATTATGGCCCGATAATTTAGCATCATAAAAAGTGAGACCATGTGCTCGATAATTACATCAGAATCATCTATAAAAGGAGAAGTAAATGAGCAGCACGGATAAGACAATTCTGGACTAAGACTCTGCCACTCTAAACATTCTTATCTGCTGTTCACCAACCCCCTCTCTGACTTAAGCATCGGAAGATCTCCGTTGGACACAACTCCGGTCTATGAGGACTTTATCTTGCAGGTGCTCTTCACCGACGACAGACGACAGGAGATTGGCCGTAATAGATTGGCACACCAGGAAGGGGACAAACTACAGTCAACCATGCCAAGAACCAGAGCACAACATTCGACTGGATCGGTGAGGAAGTCTTCCCATCGGGAAGATATTCCTCTCCCACCTCTGGTAGTAGAGCTTAGTTCTTCACATCCTGTGGTCACTACGGACACGCAGATTACTGCACTTATACAGCAAATAAAGATTTTGATGGAGGCGGTTCAAAGCCTCCAGCAGCAGCAGCAGTCGCCGATGGAGCAACCAGTGGCTCAGTCAGTGCCATTCAAGCACAGCCACCATCCTCCACGGCACTCATCCTCCTCATTTTCGGAACGATCGTCTCGACACTCTCATCAAGACAGGCAACCATATTCTCGATACTCTCATCGTGCCACCCATCATTCGCGGCGTTCTCCCTCATCTTCTCATGCACACAGTATCAAGAAGGAGAAACGGCCATGGACACCTTCTGCTTCTCCTTCTTCGAGCTCTTTAGGGGGTTCCAATTTTGAAGTTTTCCAATGATGGCTTGATGACTATGAATGCAAGTTCAGAGAAATCGATCGTCAGCTCGTCTGACTTCAGGTGGAAGGTCGGAAGTCTTTCAACGACTATGACTTCCACACTACCCAGCCTCTCTCTCGGTGCATCTTGGATGAATCGATTCTCTTTCAGTTCAAGATACCGCAGATAGAGTCGTACGATGGCTCCACCGATCCGATCGACCATCTCGAGAGCTATAAGGCTCTCATGATGATTCAGGGGGCAACCGATGTCCTCTTATGTATTGGCTTTCCGGCAACTCTTCGGAAGGCTGCTCGAGCCTGGTATTCCAAGTTTCAGTCAGAGAGCATTAACTCTTTCGAGCAGCTCGAGCATTCTTTAATGGCCCACTTCAGTACTAGCCGAAGATCGTCACAGAAATCCGACAGTCTCTTCTCAATCAAGTAAGGTGAGACAGAGACATTGAGAGATTTTATGACTCGTTTCAATACAGCTACACTTGAGGTCAGAGATTTCAACGAAAACATGGCTATATCGATCATAAAAAGGGATCCGAGGGAATCCAGATTTACTTACTTTCTAGACAAAACTCTCTCTCGAACTTATGTCGAACTTCTGGAATGCGTGTATAAGTATATTCGTACGGATGAAGCTGCTTCTGACCGACGCCAAACAGACGTAAAAGGTCAGAAGAAGAAACAAAAGAAAAGTAAAGCTCCGACTGAATCAAGTAGGACGACTGTCAACAAGCGAGCTTCACCTCGACGATGAAGTCCGAAGCCAAATAACTATGGCAAGTATGACTCCTACACTCCTCTCTCTGCTCTCCGTGCATAGATCCTGATGGAAATTGAAGGAGAGGAGTACTTATGACACCCCCCACCAATGAAAATACTATCGAGAAGTAGAGATAGGAAGAAGTATTGTCGATTCCATCATGATCACGGTCATAATACCGAACAGTGCATCCAGCTCAGGGACGAGATAGAGGCCCCGATTCGATGAGGCTACCTCAGAAAATTTCGATGTGATCGCTTAACTCAACCTCCCACCGACCAACAACCTCCGTCGCAAGCTGAAGAGACACTCGACAATCGACCAATGATGGGAGTAATCAACATAATCTCCAGACGATAGAAGAATCAGGGGGCAACTTTCAAAGAAGAGTCGGTGAAGAAACGATGACTCGACAATGTAATTATCTTTTCGGAAGATGATGTTCGAAGAATATAAAATTTTCATGATGATGCTGTCATTGTTTCAGCAATGATAGCTAATTATGATATAAAAAAAATCTTAGTGGATAATGAAAGCTCGATGAATATTTTGTTTTACTCAATTTTTTCTCGAATACGACTACCGACTGATGACTTAGAAGAGTCTCGATGCCATTTATCGATTTCACAGGAGACGCAGTTACTATAGAAGGAGAAATCACTCTTCCATTAATCGCAGAAATTGAACCATAATAGAGTACTATTTTTGTGACATTCACAATTGTTCGAGTTCCCTCGGCTTATAATACCATACTCGGACAATCTAGACTGAATGCTCTGAGAGCAATAGTTTCGACTTATCATTATTAGTCCGATTTTTGATAAGAAATAGAGTTGGAGAGATACATGGAGATCAACAATTTATCTGATGCTGCTTTCTAGTTTCCATACAAAATAATCAACCTGAAGACTCTTTGTCTGTCGATAAATTGGACCAAAGAGAAAATAAAGAGAGGGGTGAGCCAGCCAAACAATTGATTTCCATCCCGCTAAAAGAAGAAGATCCTGAGAAGATGGTCCAAATTAGATCGCAGCTGTCTGATCCGGAGCGACAACAACTAATAAATCTACTTAGGATAAATACCGATATTTTTACTTGGTCGGCTACTGATATGCCAAGTATTCTTTCGAAAGTAATAACCTATCAGCTAAACATTGACCCAAAGATTTAGTCAGTGAGACAAAAGAAAAGGCTATTTGCTCCTGAAAGGCAGAAGGTCATCGACGAAGAGGTTGACAAGCTCCTCGCAGCTGACTTCATTAGAGAAGCTACTTATCCCGATTGGCTTGCCAATGTAGTGATAGTGAGAAAGGCCAATGAAAAATAGAAAATCTATATCGACTACACAAATCTAAATGAATCTTATCGGAAGGACAGTTTCTCTTTGTCGAAGATTGATCAACTAGTTGATGCTACTTTAGGGCACCGACTCTTAAGTTTCATGGATGCCTTTGTAGGCTATAATCAGATTTGGATGGCATCCAAAGATGAGGAGCACATAGCCTTCGTAACTGACAAAGGCATCTACTGCTATAAAGTAATGCCTTTCAGTTTAAAAAATACTGGAGCCATATATCAACGTCTAGTCAGTAAAATCTTCAAGATATAGATCGGGTGAAATATGAAAGTATATATGGATGACATGCTGGTGAAAAGCCCTCAAACTACTGACCATATTCGAGATATAGAAGAAGTCTTTAGCACACTTCGATGATATTAGATGAAGTTGAACCCGACAAAATATGCGTTTGGAGTAACTTTTGAAAAGTTTCTCGAATTTCTTGTGTCCCAACGAAGAATCGAAGTCCATCTCAAAAAAATAAAGGCTATCATCAATATGAAGCATCCTAGTTCCAAGAAAGAGATACAGTAGCTCAATGGAAGGATCGCTGCACTCAGTCGATTTATATCAAAGTCGGCAAAAAAATGCTTGCCTTTCTTCAAAACCTTGAGACAATCAAATGACTTCATATGGTCAGACGAATGTCGACAATCCTTTGAAGACCTAAAAAGATATTTAACATCTCCACTGCTGCTTACAAAATCAAAGATTGGAGAAACTTTGTATCTCTACTTGGCAACATCGATGGAAGCAGTTAGTTCGGTGCTTGTCCAAGAGAATGAAAATCAAATTCAATGATCAATCTACTACATTAGCAAGATGCTTCATAATGCTGAAGTGAGATATTCAAGAGTGGAGAAGATGATCTATGCTTTAATCATATCATCACAGCGACTTCGTTTATACTTCCAAGCACATTCTATTATTGTCTTGATGGATCAGCTGTTGAAGGCAATCTTGCATCGACCTGATACATCGGATCGAATGACAAAGTGGATGATAAAGTTCGATGAATTTGATATACAATATCATCCACATCCATCAATGAAGGCATAAATTTTGGCCGACTTCGTCGTCGAATGTATAGTACCGGATAATAATCCCGAGGATAAAGTTAATGACAAAATAAAATAGGCCGTGATTTCCAAGCCCGACTTAATGTAGGTATGGGTGCTACATATTGATGGAGCATCTAATGCATAGAGCAGTGGAGCTGGACTCATCCTCACCAATTCTTAAGGGGTTATTACTGAATATGCCCCTCGATTCAACTTTAAAGCTTCGAATAACCAAGCCGAATATGAAGCACTCTTAGCCGGCTTAAAAATTACTAAAGAGCTTGATATCGACAGCCTGAAGATCTTCATCGACTCATAATTGATTGCTGGATAGGTTAAGGATGAGTTTGAAGCCTGAGACTCCATTATGATGAAGTATCTTCAGAAGGTGAAAGATCTCACATCAACTTTAAAATATTTTGAAATCTTTCATATCCCGAGGACAGAAAATATTCGAGCCAACGCACTTTCGCGACTCGCAACCACCTTTTTCAACTCGCTGGATCGGATATTCGTCGAATGTCTTGAACAGTCGAGTATTGATAAAGTCGAGAAAGTGCTACAAATCACTGATGAGCCAAGCTGGATGGATCTTATTATCCAGTACATGACTGATGAAACTCTTCTTATGGATCCCTTAGAAGCCAAACGATTCAGATGGACGACCTCATAATACATTTTGATGAATGGTCAATTATATAAGAGGTCGTTCTCTCTTCTCTTACTGAAGTATTTGGGATCAATAGATGCCGACTATGCACTCAGAGAAGTTCACGAAGGGATTTGTGAAAATCACTTGGAGATAAATCACTGGCTTATAAAGTCCTTCGATAAGGATATTATTGACCCATCATAAAGAAAAATATAGTCGAACTTGTCCGAAAGTGTGAACTATGTCAGAAATATGCAAATATACAACATCAACTGGCCAGTCAGTTGACATCAATTATTGTACCATGGCCCTTCGAACAATGGAGAGTTGATATTCTTGGTCTTCTTCCTCCGATATTTGATCAGAGAAAGTTTATAGTGGTCGCCATCGATTACTTCACCAAGTGGGTAGAAGCTGAACCTCTGGCACAAATCACTAAAAATAAGATGGAAGACTTCATTCAAAAATTAATCATATGCAGATTCGATCTACCACACACCATCATCACTGACAATGATCAGTAATTCGACAATCAGAACTTCAAAGAGTTCTGTGCAAAATTTTACATTACGCACAAGCTCACAATAGTCGGCCATTCACAATCCAATGGAAAAGTGAAAGTAACAAATCAAACAATTCTGCATGGACTCAAGACCAGATTGAATGAAGCTAAAAATCTCTGAGTGAAAGAATTATATTCGATCTTATAGACATACCAAATGAATCTTCGTATACCAATGGGAGAATCGTCATTTAATCCGACTTATAGAACAGAAGCGATGATCCCACTTGAGATCGGATTACCATCAGTAAGGGTAGAACAATACAGTGAGCCGAGTAATTTAGAATATCGGAGAGCTGATCTAGATCTATTTTCAAAAATTCGATAACAAGCTCAACTTCGGATGACAGCATATCGGCAAAGAATAGTCCGATATTATAATGCAAAAGTTAAGCCAAAGATTTTCTGTCCAGGAGACCTGATCCTAAGGAAAACTAAAGTTTCAAGATCTTTGGATCAAGAAAAATTATCTCTGAATTGGGAAGGATCTTACAGAATAACCGAAATACTTAGACCGAATGCACATTGATTGGAAACTCTTGAGGGAGCAGCTATTCCTCGAACATGGAATGCTAACAACTTAAAGATGTATTATCAATAAAGCTGTTCATATGTACAATATTCAGAATGAAATATTAAATTTCAGAATCACAAAAGCATCAGCCAATTACAAAGTGAGTTTAGACCAATAAATGGACGGTCAATTTCTATCGACTATATTTCAGTTTTTCACTGTAAAAACCGACATATCGACTATATTTCGACTTTCACTGTAAAAGTTAAATATCGATTATATGTCAATACTGACTATATCTCAATTTTCTATTGAAAAAGCTGACTCTAGTTGAATAACTATTATGTCGACTTAGTTCTAATTAAGTGAAATACTATGCCAATACGACTCAGATCGAATTGAAACTATATCGACTTGACTACAATCGATCGAAAGATATTCGGCTTGTCACTGATTATCAAATAATCAGACGTACTGACCTAACTACGATCGGTCGAAGGATATTTGACTTATCATCATTTATCCAAATACCTAAAGGGTAAAGTATGTCTATTAACATTCAACTAACAGAGGAATTCTACAAGTATGTTCAGTTTGCCGATCGATATTCGGTAGTTAAATAGTAATGCTACGATATTGCAACACAGAAAAGAGAGTTGGTACTTATTTTTTTTTTTCATTCATTCATTAAAAAAAAGATTACAAAATTGGATCGTAGTCCGATTACAAAAATTTTTAATTACAAAAAAAAGATAAAAATACTACACCGATCATCAGTCGTCGCCATCTCCTTGCTTCGGTGCAGCATCGATGGCTGGAACATCTTTTGGTGAAGTCGGTGCATCGTCTTCAGCAGTCGGTGCAGTGTCTTCAATCAGTGCAGCTTCTTCTTCGACAGCTCCATCTTCCGAAACAAGAGGGATGATGCTGCTCAAGTCCAAATCTAGGTACAGCTTTTCGATCACATCCCGACCGTCCTTGTATCCGACACAATAAGAAGTGAACCCACCTTTGAGGATTTCTTTTTTAAACTCTTTAGAGTTCTTGAAGTTTTCAATGGTGTGGTTCAAAGCTTCCCTTGCCAACTCTGCTTCCGCTCTCGCTAACTCTGCATTAGCTCTTACGGAAGCTGACTCATTGTCGGCCAGTGCCAACCTTTCCAGAATGGCTCGATGTCTTTCACGTTCGACTTCAAGTTTTTCAATGCAACCATCATGTTCTTATCGAAGTCGGTGAATAGAATGCTTCTTGCTCTTGACTCGCGACTCAAGAGACAAGACGTTTTGATGAGCCGACTCAAGTTTGGCTCCAGAAGATTAAAGATCAGCAATCAGTCGGGAGACTTCTTCCCGAAGATTTGCCTCTCGCTCAATCACCACCTGGAGTTGCTCGAGGACAGCCGTCTTCTTAGCATTGGTGGCTGCCACTCTATCCATCCATGCCCGACGGAAGTCTGCAATCTTTCGATAACCGACCTTTAGGTCATGCATGTCATGTGCCTACTGAAAACAAAAAACGAACCAAGTTAGATCAGATCAGATAAATATATATATATATATATATATATATATATATATATATGTTGAAGAACTTATCCCGAGTATCATCGGGTAGAAAGAAGCGAACATTTCGGCTACAGTTCGGTTCTTTCTGTTCTCTCGATCAATCGGGAGAAGAGTAGCTTGGATGAGCTGCTTGGCCAATGTCGGATTGATCAAGACCGACTCACCCTTAAAAACTCAAATGTCAAACAGAATCGAGTGGCCTGCCGACGATCCATCATCTGCCGAAGTTGCCAACGCCTTCCCTCGATCTCTTGTCAGCAGTCCTGCACTTGAGAATATAGGAAAATCGGAGCTCGACTGCCCCCGTGATGGTTCTGTTGGAGGAACGACCAGCGCAGCAGTCGATTGCTCGATCACGACCTCCGCCACGGTCTGAACTTCAACTGGTGGAGTTGCCGATAGTACTGCTGCAACTCCATCTTCTTCCGCCATCCCAGCTTCAGCAGACGGTACCTCTCGAAGCATTGTCGGGGCCGACAACGTCAAAATCGGCTCAGGAACCAATGCCGATGGTGCATCAGATTTCCTCGTTGGTACTGATGAAGGAGCTGCCTGACCCCTTTTCGACGGTCGGGAGGGTCTAGCTTCGGATGCTGCCTTCTTCTTGGCAATATACTGACGAATATTGACGGTCGATACTCGTGTCCTCGGCTACATAGCTGCAATCAGAATAAAAAAATCAGTATAGTTCAGAAATAAATAAAAGAAAAATGAAAGTGATCAACTAAGATATACCTAAGGAAGTGATCGAACTAAGATCGACATCGTAGAGAGCTTGTTCGATCATCAGCTTTCTTTACGGTGGTACTGTCATATCCTTCAGTCTGTGAAAATCTTTCCGATCGTCGACCTCCACCCGACTATTTTCGTTGGGGTCAGTCCTTGGATCACCCCAGCATGAAAGAAAGCCCCAGGGAAGAGAAGAGGAAGTAAAAAAGAATTGGTTCTTCCATCCATGAATGGATGATGGAAGATCGATGATGAAGGAAAGATCTTTTCTTGAGTTGAAGAACCACCAACCCTTGACCTTAAGATGGGAATGAAGAACAAAGAAGGTGCGGAAAAGAGAAGGATGAGATTCAGTCAGTATTAACCGACACAGCAAAGAAAAACTAATTATCAGTCGGACCAAATTTAGTGCCAGCTGAGCAAGGCAAAGACCATAATAGTCAAGCAAATTTTGGACGAACTCTGAAATCGAAAATCGAAGACCGATCTGAAAATCTTTGACATAGAAGGCAACCTGACCCGGAGGAGGGGAGTTCACCCAACCATTAAAGCCAGGAGCGAACAGTTGATATTGCTCTGAGATACGATATTATTTTCAGAGCCGCTCAACATTAGGTCCAAACAGGGAAGATGCTTTCACTTTCGGATCCAAAGGAGATTCGTCGGTCGGATTCTCCGACCGACTAGAAGAAACCCTAGCCATAAAAGGAGGAAAACTAAAGAAAACTCTAAAATAAAAAGGAGAGATGAATTCAAAGGATGAAAAATTGGATCTGAAAGCTAAAAAGAAAGTGGAGAAGGGACCCTGGAGCTCACTAGTATTGGGGTGACCTTCCGACAGCGCTACTGCAGAGAGAATGGTGATAAAATACAAAGTAAAAGTTTGGCTGAAAGCGATCATATATATATATGATCCATCAATGATTCAGATGAAGGTGGTCGAATCGAAATCTCATCAGATGATGATACGTGGCAACATCCGGACCAACCATTGGTCGGACGGTTCAATGCACCTACTCCTGATCATGCCACCTTACCGTCATCCGCGTGAACAGCTCTGACCTAATGATATTCAGACATGTGGCCAAGATCTACTAGTCAGAATCGTATCATCCGATGCCGAACTATTTTTCTGAAATGACGTCCGGTACCAAATTATCCTGTCGAAATGACAGCCCAATAATGATTTTGTAGCTACTGAAACGATAACACAATCGAAGAACTCTCGTACTCCAAAAAGACTAGCAGTCAAGTCGGAGCTCGAGATAATACGTGATGACTCTCTTCATCCAATGTGACAGACTACGTGATAATGTACACGTCGAATCATCTTGGACTTGAGAGTAGGGGGCAACTGTTGGGATAAGTCAACCGATCTTCGACTCTAACTCTACATCGGCCGCATGAACACATTACGCCGACTCATGATCGGTAAACCGATCTACAGTCGGCTACTATCAATCATCAACTAACAATTTGGTTAACCCCTGACCGAAGACCATCAACATATCAGAATTACCAGTCGATACTCATTCTGATCTACTATCGACTTATCAGTATTACCGATATATAGTCGGCCTATCTGCTCAACACATCCTAACCGTTATGAATGGTTATCGACTATGTGTCACACTCATTAATGAAAATAAACAGTCCACTAACTCTATGATTATGGTCCGATAATTTAGCATCATAAAAAGCGGGACCACGTGCTCGATGGTTACATCAGAATCATCTATAAAAGGAGAGGTAAATGAGCAGCACGGGTAAGATAATTCTGGACTAAGACTCTGCCACTCTAAACATTTTTATCTACTGTTCACCAATCCCCTCTCTGACTTAAGCATCGGAGGGTCCTCACCGGATACAATTTCGATCTGTGAGGACTTTGTCTTGTAGGTGCTCTTCGCCGGCGATAGACGACAGAAAATTAACCGCAATAGTCATGATGCATAGAATTGTTTGATGAATAATAGATAATCAGAATAATGCATGCACATAAAAATTATAATTAAAATATTTTATCATCAAATCAAAATATAATTGGTAGTTGTAAGACATGGAATGGCTTCCATGTCCTTTTACTAAAAAGGAAGAAAAAGTTTATTATCATTCATCCAAATTACATTATTGTTAATTCTCACACCAACAAGTTGGTTAGGTAGAAAGCTAAAATGGCAATCTCTGTATAAAAGTTTCTTATGCACATCAAGATGTTTATCATAAATTAAGTGATATGGAATTAAAGCATAAGTAGCAGTGCTACATTTTCTGTTCATATTTATAGTAATGTTATTTTTCACTATCATGCACATACATGCATGCATATGCATCAAACACACATGCAAGCTTGTATTCACAAACCTTCAATTTAATAGAAGCTATATTAATTGACGAGCAAACTCCTAATTTACTCGGAGGGCTCACAAAAAAGTCAAGACGAGCGTGCTAAAGGGCGCTTAAAGCATATTCCTTTCTTAATGATCTTTGGTCTCTTTTCTACCTTATAAGAGAGAAATTATTTCCTACACTAACATGCCCTATGTGGCCATGCCTGTTTCCAATCACAACTGCTCATTCTCATAGCAGTGCATCAAGATACATGTTTGATGAATAAGGACCATAGAAATGAGTGGCTACGATTGGGGGCATGCATGGTTACATGATGCATACAATGTAGGGAATAATTTCTCCACCATAAGATCATTCTTGATCCGTCCCAATCCAGACCTAATCCTCCCACATCCTTGAAGGCTCGATGGCACTAGGCTCTAAACTCGAATACTACCCAACCTGATCATGTCCTCCTCGCAATCGTTTAACAGCAGTCCTACGTCCAGCCCAACCCAAACTCATCTCCAGGTCCGTGCCTACCCCTGAGCTGGGCCTCTGTTCCTTCGCCGCTTTGTTAGAACTTGTACGAAGAGAAGGTGTAACTATAACGGAGTGATAAAATGCGCCCCGGGTGCCCCTGCTTTCTGTCCGCCGTGAATGGCGATGAGAGCTCTAAGCCCTAGTCCCTGGGTGTTCCTCGTCCTCTCCCTTTCTCTTCTCCCATCCAAACCGTCTATTGAAGGATTCCTTCGCTCTTCCTCACCTTCGATCCGCATCTCCGCTAGAAACTATGGGGACGAGGGCTTGGATGCCCGGGTTTCTTCTCCTGTTGGCCATCGGAGTGGCGTCGCTGTCGGGAAGCGACACCCTCGGGTCCGTCTCCGTCGATGGATCTCTGCCCCAGGGTCTCCGCCGGTGACTCGATCCTCGGAGATCAGCATTCGTGCGCTGCCGTGAATTTCCCGCCCCATGAGGAGCAATCGAGCAACGTCACCGAGGTAATTCTTAATTTTGTCTTCTGATCCAATTTTATGCCCCCATTGTGTCTTCTAGGGAGAAATTATGTCCGATTTGTTGCATAATTTTAGAAAATATATCGATATTTTTAAGCATATCGTTGCAGCCTTTCTCCGGTTGGGGTAGTCAGCCTGGAGCGAACTAGGTATTGCGCCTGGATACGGGCCGGTGGGATGCCGGGAGATGGTGTGCTGTCGTCGGAGAAGGTGCACATAGTCAAGGCCGAAAGCGAGAGCGAGGGGTTGTCGGTGAACGGTGGCATTGGTCTCCACTCGATGCTGGAAGAGTGAGACCTGCAAAGGAAGTCCCACTGGAGATGGCTCCGGCGAGGATCTTCTGACTCTCAAGTCGGCGAGATGACTCAATATAATAGAAATAGCAGCAGAGTTTTGGCATTGTGTTGGCCAACATACCTGGAGGAGTTCCCGCTTATCTTTATTTATAGAGAGAGCAAAGTGGATGATAAGAGGGCAGGTGATCATATCAATTATGTCCTGTCAGTCGTATGATGCCGCATGGCATTTTTAAATGGCTCTGACAGCAAGCGTGCCTTGTTCGGTGCATAAGTGGTTGTGGCGGCGGGCCTTATCACGCGTGCGACGTAATCAATAGCCTCATAATATCCCATCATGGTGCACAACCAGCCTGTCAGGAAGTCAATTGAAAGAGCCCATTGAGTGGTGCTACCCAATCGTCAGTTTGGATAGTTGGTAAGGCACCGAGAAAGAAGTCGACCTTTTGATGACTTCTGATGAAGTCGGCTTCGGCCTCCTGATGAAATTGACCTCGGCCTCCTCATGAAGTCGGTCTCTGGATGACTCCTGATGAGGTCGGCCTCGGCCTCCTAGTGAAGTCGGCCTCCTAGTGAAGTTGGCCTCCGGATGACTTCTGATGTCGGCCTCAGCCTCCTAATGAATTCGGCTTCGGCCTTCTAGTGTTGCGGTCCGATCAGCTAGGCTTATGAGGTCGGAATCCGTGTCCAACCCAACGTGATGGTATTGTCCACTTTGGGGGCCTATCAGGACGTACCTCGTGTGGTGTGGGTGACCTCTTACGACTTTACCTTTTTGGGTCCGTGCCAAAGCGATCGGACCGTGGCCCATGCTAGCGCGATCGAACCCAAAAGGCACCTCCACATGAAAGGGGGGTTCAGAAATCTTATAAGATGAGATGGCCTGATTGAATAGCTGATGTGGGACTAAAAAGTCCACACTTCCTCCGCAATAGTGGCCCTCCTCAATTAGGGGACCGAACCTGTTGGGGGATGACTTGCATGGACCACTAGTGTTGCAGTTCGGTCAATCAGGCTTATGAGATCAGAACTCGTGTCCAGTCTGACGTGAAGGTATAGTCCGCTTTGGGGGCCCACCGGGACGTACCTTGTGCACCGTGGGTGACCCCTCACGGCTTTGCCCTCTTGGGTCCATACCAAAGCAACCGAACCGTGACCCGTGCTAGCACGATTGAACCCAAAAGGCACCTCCGCGTGAGAGGGGGGTTCAGAAGTCTTATAAGACGAGATGGCCTGACTGAACAGCCGATGTGGGATTAAAAAGTCCACACTCCCTCCGCAACACATATAGTTACATTAGTCGTGCTTTTCTTCGAGGAAGAAAGGTGTTCGAGAAAAGCCAAATAGTAAGAGAGTTTAATGATCAAGATACAGCTTATGGATGGAGATAATGATGATTAATTATGTGGTGATTGTGTGGAGCTGCAGACATTTTACTATTGAAATGTTTCCTTGATGTTCGACAATGTTGTATAAATTTTAGGGTAAAATGATGGGGTCTTTCTCATGTAAGAATGGTTTTACGTGTTTGTTTGTTGGTTGGTTGGTTGGTTGGGATGGGGGAATAAGCCAAATGATAGACAATTCTGTATGGTTTAAGACGGTGAATGATAAAGAGCACCAAATTACTCCCAAAAAAAAAAAAAAATCCACTAAACTTAGGAAGGTTGGCACCTGATAAGAATGCTGGGATAAGGAATTTGTGCATTAGAGGAAGTCTGACTGTCATGTAGGCTAAGGACGGTTGGTGAAGAAATTGCTGAGACAGTGTGGGCATGTGCAACGAAAGAAAATGGAAATAATTTTGGTAACAACCGTTTTAACCCTTAAAGGAATGACTGATCTAGAAGGGCTCATAAAGCTGATCAATAATAGTTGATAACCATGGTTAGTCTCCAAGAAGAGGAGATATTTGGATAACTAGTATCCAATGTTGTTAATGATCCATGATTTGTATCTTACTTTCCAGATCAAAATGGTCCTCGATGTGAATCTCATCCTTGGTTTGGGATCAATTAGGATCATAAGGTCGTAGGATCCAACTTGATCATGATACTTACATATAACTCTTGTGGAAATTCATTTCATATAAATTCTTAGACTCTATGACCTTAGGAATTAAATTAGCTTTAGCATGTAAAATGAGCTAGCTTGTTAGGGTTCTGATTTCTAAAAAGTAAAGAAACAGAAAATTTATAGTTTATGGAAATAAGATTGAGGCAGAATCTTCATATTTCTACGACCATTTGTCAGAATCTTCTTTTTTCCTAAAAATGTTCTACCTAAGGATAATTGAATTAGTAGGCTGTACATAAATACTTTGAATAACTACACATGGCTTTTGTTTCATTAGATGTAATCAATATTTCTTTATGTTGGCGGAAATTATACTTCTTTTGTGGCTTCTTATTTTTCAGACATCTACTTTATAATTAACTCAATTTTAAAATTTTCACATTTTTTATTTTTTATATTTTGAGGAAATTAGAAAGTGTCATACAATATGCAATTCAGACTATGATATGTTTCAAATTCCCTTTAGTATTTATAATCCAATCCCAATTTAAGCCCAAACACTCAAGTGTCCATCATTGGAGTAATCTTTCAATTCTTGTGAATGGAGTATTGTTCTTGAACATAAACATAAGGTATAGGAAAAGGAGACTTCTAGTAGGAAAAAGAGAAAAATAGAGGGGTTCACAATTAAGAATTAGCTCAGTGATCATCTATAGTGAAGGTGCTCGAGGTCAAAAGAAATGCTGATGCTTTTAGGACTTCAATTTGTAATGTTGGTGATGTAATCACTGATGCACTGATGCATCTCTGAAATGCATGCACATATAGAAAACAATTCTAACCAAGAATAATCGGTCTGCTGTGCTGAAGATTGGTTTGTTTTGTGCTTCAAATGATTCCTCAAAGCCTAGCTGTTGTTTGAAAACAATATAGAGTATTATATGTTTGCTATTGATGTCAAGCTAGTCTTCTTGTCAGGCCACTTACTGTATATGTTGTCCCTATGCTTTTTTTTCTGATTATGCTCCCTCTTCAAGAAAAACTCTGTGGATGCCTTTTTTTTAATTTTTTTTTTTACACCTCTCCTTAGCATTTGTCCGATCTTTGCTTCATGGCTTGCTCTGGTGGGAATTGTGAGAAGTATAATATTAAGAGGGGTAAGCACCAATTGTTTGGTAATCTGTTTGTCCAACACATTCAGCATCAAGAAGACATGCAGTAGTAATTGAGGTTGCATTTGGTGCATCGTCAGGTAATCTGGATTGCCTTCAAGATAGATTGCCACCATTAAATTATCAGTAATGTTAATTACTGTATTTGGTACATGAGGATAATGTTGCAGTAAAATTATTAAAAATCTTGATTGACATGTTTGGCATGACAATTAGATTATCGGTAATATAAAATCAAATTTCTAAAATATCTCCTTAACCTGATAAAAATAATAATATAATATAATATATTATTATATATAATAATATTATATTATGTATTATGTTATATTAATAAAAGATATTATTATAATATATTATAATATTAATATTTCAATATATTGCAATATATTATAATATAATAGTATAACAATGTAATTAATATATTGTTATATAGAATAATATTTATATAATATATATTACAATGTATTAATATAATATACAATATTATATGATAATATAATAATAAATTATTATAATATAATCTAATATACTATATTATTATATATAATAATATTATATTATATACTATATTATATTAATATGAGATATTAATATAATATAATATATATTATTATAATATATTATAATAATAATATAATAATATATAGTAATATAATATTAATGATATTTATATACTTAGTATAATATAATATACTAATATAATATATTACACTATATTATTATATATAATAATATTATATTATGTTATATTAATAAAAGATATTATTATAATATATCATAATATTCATATATTAATATATTACAATATATTATAATATAATAATATAACAATATCATTAATATATTGTTATAAAGAATAATATTTATATAATATATATTGCAATATATTAATATAATATATAATATTATATGATAATATAATAATAAATTAATATAATATAATATAATATACTATATTATTATATATAATAAATATTATATTATATTAATATAAGATTTTAATATAATATAATAATTTATAGTAATATAATATTATATTATTATAATATAATATAATATATCATATTATTATATATAATAATATTATATTATATACTATATTATATTAATATAGGATTTTAATATAATATAATATAATATATTGGTATAATATAATAATATATAGTAGTATAATATTGTAATAATATAATATAATATACGAATATAATATCATTTATTATTATATATAATAGGATATATATAATATATATTATAATATATTATCATATACTATATTATTGTAATATAATATAGTTACTATAAAAATCTAATAATGATATAATAATAGGATATTATATTATAATATATTATATCATATTATTATATATAATAAGGGGAGGGTAAGAGCCGTCAAGGAAAGGGGATGGAGGGATGGGTTTTGTGTGTTTTTTTTTAGGGATAAATTTGTCTAAAATTTTTTTTTGCAATATTGCCAAACAAGTGGTAATCTGGATAGCCACCTCTCTCCAAGGCAATCTGGATTGCTACCAAAAAAGTATACCAAACACAGTAATCTGATGGGCCCACTTTAAATTGCCAGCAATTTGAAAAGATTGCCAGCTACCAAATGCAACCTGACTATGTCCTTCCATTGTACAAATTTTGACTAGATATTTAATGCTTTTGCTTTTCTTACTTCTTTACTTTGTCTAGTCATTTCGTAACATGACGAAGTAGATGTCTGATCCCTTCTAGATAGTAGTTGCTTTATTCATTTTCTTTTTGTTGGAGATCATCTTACTGTCGCATTAAGACATCAAAATTTTATTGCTTTTTATTATCTTTTAGATCCTTTTTACGTGATATAGTTACTCCCTTCTAGGCACTCATCTCTCTGTTATCCACCTTTACTACCCTGCCCTCCAAGGATACACCACCTGTACCACCTTCACTACCCTGTTATCCTTATGATGTCGTTGTTGTCATTCTTCTCAGAAGGTGTCGTCAGTGTGTGTTCAAGCATTCAATTCTATACTTGCAATATTGCTCTTTTTGTCTGCTGATTTCTAATCACATGCAACTGCTCATATTGCAACTCTATTTTAGCAAGTTTTTAAAGCTGGTTCTGGCTATGTTGTATTTAAAGAATTTGCAAGTCTAGATTTTTAGAAAAATGTACCATCTCTCTTCAAGTTGGTTCATAATGTGTTATAGAGCCTGTCACCATATGATCTAACAGTCTGATAGATTACATGAGTTCCCATGTAATAAAATGGTATTTGTGATTCCTACTAGGATCTTATATCAATAGCGAACCATACCCTTAAATACATGCCTCTTTTAGCTATGACCTTGTGTACACTTGAGAAAGGAAAATATGAATGAGAGGTAAGAGATATATGTTACTGGTATAGTTGGGGGATTGTGTTTTTTCTTTACTGGAAGTCCTACCTCCCTTCAGAAGGGTAAGTCAATAAAGACGTTTATCACAATCCTCATTTTAGCAGTGACTTGAGGAGAAAAATGATTTTTAGATTTATTGTGGGCTACTCTGGTCTGGCCAGAGATCAAAATATAGGTTTTGATTCTTTCGTTCATTACTATATTGTTTCCAAATATACAGTTTCATTTAGATGTCTCATTTTCTTTGAAATACGGTTACATACTTATGATCAAAAGACAGATAATAAGAGTATGAAATGATCAGTGTATAGGCTATTGGAGCATTGCAAGACCATATTTTGTCTGCAGGATTTTTTGTTCCACTTGCCATACAATTTGATTTTGGTGGTCTTTTTGGTGGGTAAGAAAGATGCACTAATATATGGTAGATAGCTGTCTGCTTTCACTCTGTACAGAACTCTGATTCATTGCTTATGGCGTGAACTTTTTAAGGGTGGTGGGGAGTATGCATTGTTGGTAGCATTACAACTAATTTACAGAAAGCAGGGGCCCTTCACGGCTGTGCTCTTTTTATGATTCTCGCTGCCCTTTCTCAAAAGCATTCCAACCAAGCTTCGATGTTCTGTCTTCCTTGCACCTACTGTTCTTCATTTTGCAGTTGAAGAATCTTCAATCAGGCGAAGGTGTGTACTGCAAATCTGTCTGTAAGCTTAGGTCTATATGGATGTGGAATCCTCATGGATGACTGTTGGATGTAATTGTGGCATGCTTTCAAGGTATAGTGCCCACGGTTTTCCAACTTTTTTTATTCTAGATTGGAACTTTCGGGTGCAGTATCATGGAGTGTGAACCACCAATTCTCTTATAGCTTAGTACAATGATATTACTGGTAACTTTTTGTATTTGTTGTCCATTATCATTGATATCTATCATAAGATCAGCATAGAAAAGGAACTTTATGCTGGAATATTTCCATCAACTGGTTTGCTGTTGGAATTTAACATATACGTTAGGATCTAATCATGAGTATGTTTGTCTAATGTTTAAGTTTTGATAGGTTGCTTTGGCCATTTTTCAGGAAAACTATACATCTTCCCTCATCATGTGCAGCTGACCATTATTATTGACATTTTGAGAGCAAAAGAAATGTAAAGATTCCTGTGATTGCAGACTTTTTTTTTGCCCAGAAAACTAATAAGTGTTGACTATAGCAAGACTTACCAACTAGACTTATGTGTTCTACAGATTGTTAGCAAACTTGATTGCCATGGCAGAGGCTAAACCTGGATGTCCATTTAAAGTGCGTGCCTCCATAGGCATCTGTTATCACTTGCTATCTATGAACACTGGTAGTTTGTCGTGCCAAAGTTTTCACCTGTTGATTGTTTCACAACTAGAGTATTGAAGGAAGGGAATATTTTTTATATGTCTTTCAGCCTCTCAAAGGGCCTTTATAGATTATTGGATACAATGTACTTGGACATATTACTAGATACAATGTACTTGGACACACTAAATATGGTGAAAACTTAATATATGGTTATAACTTAACTAGACATTTCAGAGATAAATTGTTCCAGGAGAATAAGAAGAACAACATAACCTAAACTACTACTTTACTCTAATTCTAACACTCTTCCTCAAACTGGAGCATATACATCAACTAAGCCCAGCTTGGAACATATAGTAGAAAACCTAGTAGAATGGAGAGCTTTGGTGAAGATGTCTGTGAGCTGGTATGTTGAACTCGTGAAGGGTGTCATAATCTTGCCATTCAAAACAGCTTCTCGAATAAAATGAAAGTCTATCTCTATATGCTTAGTCCACTCGTGAAAGATTGGATTATTAGCAATATAAATCGCTGTGTGATTGTGACAATGCATAACCATAGGCTTTGTATGGACAACCCATAAATCCTCCATAAGGGACTTAAGCCACATCATTTCACAGGTAGTATGGGCCATTGCTCTGTACTCTGCCTCTGCATTTGATCTGGCCACCACATTTTGCTTCTTGCTTCTCCATGTTACTAAGTTTCCTCCAATATAAGTACAATGGCCAGAGGTCAAGCATTGATCATCTACAGATCCTGCATAATCTGCATCAGAGTAGGCCTCGATGTCAAGATGTCTAGATTTTTTGAAAAGTAGTCTTTTCCCGAAAGAGCCTTTTATATAATGGGGAATTCTGAGGGCTGCCTCCTAATGTCCTCTCTTTGGCTTGTGCATATACTAGCTGATCAGTCCAAATGCAAAAAAAATATCTGATCGTGTAACGGTGAGGTATATCAATTTTTCAGTCAATCGATGGTACTGAGCTGGATCTGAAAAATCCTCATCATTTTCAGAGGGATTGTTATGATTGATAACCATGGGAGTGCTGACAGGCTTACAGTCAAGAAGTCTAATTTCTGCTAGCAAGTCAAGTGCACACTTCCTCTAAGAAAGACTAACCTTATTAGCATAGTAAGCAATCTCAAGACTTAAGAAGTACCTTGGCCTGCCAAGATCTTTGATAATAAAATGAGATTGAATATATTATTTGACTTCAGCGATGCCCTCAATATCATATCACCGGCGAGGAGAATATCATCTACATAAATTGCAAGTACAACAATTTCCCATTAATTTTTTCGGACAAAGATCGAGGGATCAAGCTGTGAGCATTGGAGCCCTACATTGACAACAACCTTTGTGAACTGGTCAAACCAAGCACAAGGGCTCTGCTTCAGCCTATAAATGGCCTTCTTGAGCTTGCATAGCCGATTCTCCTCCTAAGTAACATATCCAGGTGGTTGCTCCATATAGATATCCTCAAGAAGATCATCATAAAGAAATACATTCCGGACATTCATATGAAAAACAGGCCAATCTCAATTAACAGTAACAGAGAATACAATCCAAACAAAATTCATCCGAGCCACAGAAGAAAAAGTCTCATAATAATCAATCCCATAAATCTGAGTAAATCTTTTGGCAACCAAGCGAGTCTTGTATCTGTCAATAGATCCATTCGGTAGGTGTTTGATAGTAAACACCCATTTGCACGCAACAGGTTGAACACCCATAAGAGGGGGCACAAGCTCCCAAGTACCACGACTGGTAAGAGCATTCATCTCTTTATTCATAGTGACTTTTCAAGCTGGATCAGACAGTGCTTCCGAATAAGACTTGGGAATAGACACTGAGGATATAGACAAGGCAAAATGATGGAAAAATGGACTGAAATAGTCCAGAGAGACATAATTAGCAATCGAGTGCATGGTATATATATGTTTGCGCTTGTGTAAAGCAATAGGAAGATCAAGATTAGGTATCTCAGGATCCGAAGCTGGTGAAAGCAGATTGGAGTGAACATGAGTTGTAGGTTTCTGGCGGTATCGATAAACCAGTAAAACAGGAGGAGCTGTTGGTAGTGTCTCTGAGGGCTGCTTAGGATTCGAGGAAGGGACAACTTGTAGTGATAGAGCTGGTGTAGGTAGAGGAGGTCCAGATAAGGTATCAATGGAGCCTCGGAACGAGAAAAAAATGAGACAGACTCAAAGAAAGTAACATCAGTAGAAATAAAGTGACGTCAGACAATTGGATCATAACACCTATATCCTTTTTATGTGTAGGAGTAACCCAAGAAAATACATTTAACAGATCGAGGGGATAGTTTGTCAATTCCAGGGCTAAGTAAGTGAACGAAGTAGACAGTCAAACACCCGAGGACTCAGTGGAAATAGAGACTTATTTGGATAAAGACAAGAGAAGGATGTCTGACCAGCAAGAATAGAAGATGAGAGATGATTAACAAGATAGCAAGCAGTAAGAATAGCATCCCCCAATATTTTTTAGGCACATACATCTGAAACATCAAGGTGCAGGCCATATTCAGGAGGGTACGATTCTTACGTTCAGCAACCCTATTTTGTTAAGAAGTATATGCATAGGAGGTCTGATGAATAATACCATTAGGAGCACAAAATTTTTTAAACAAAGAGCTTGCAAATTCTAAGGCATTATTCTTACGAAGAGTCTTAATGGACACAGAAAATTGAGTTTTTATTTTCATATAGAATTCTTTGAATATACTGAAGACATCAGATCGACTCTGAAGAAGATATACCCAAGGGACTCGAGAACAATCATCAATAAAGATAACAGAGTAGCGAAATTTAAAATAGGATGACATAGGATTCGGACCTCAGATGTCCGAATGAATAATCTCAAAAGGAGTATTACTCCGACTATTGGCATTAAAAAGAAAAAACACACAATGGTGCTTGCCAAACTCACAAGCAGCACATGGCGAATAGAATAAAGTAGAAGGAACAGATACAAATTTACTCAATGATGAGATATCAGGATAGCCGAGTCTGCAATGCCAAAGAGAGATCTGAATCCTAAGGAGTTGTAGGAGAAGCAGCAACAGCGGTAGCAGGTTCTGCATCAAGATAGTAGAGACTCCGCAACTCATGCCCACCACCAATCTGCTTCTTGGTCCGGAGATCCTAAAAGACATAGTAGGAAGAAAAAAAAGTAACTGAACAGTCCAAAGAGCAGATAATGTGACTTATAAATAGAAAACTAACAGAAAAATTAAGAATATAGAGAACTCTGTCAAGAGGTAAAGAAGAGGAGGCAATCACTAACCCCTCTCTCAGAACATGAGAGGAGCCATCAGCAATGGATATAGGAGGATGAGTAGAAGAAAGAGATAAAATAAAAAATAGAGATCGATTACCTATCATATGGGTGGAGGCACCAGAGTCTAGACCAGGACTTACCATGGATAGCAACCGACGCAGACCCAGAAGATGGAGATGCAAGGAATGAAGAGGCATGTGGCTGTAATAATCTATCATACTCCATCTTAATAAGTGCAATAACATCGCTCGTGGTCTCAAAAATAGGGACAGCACTAGCAGGAGCAACAACAGTTAGTTAGCGATCTCTGGTTTACCAAACTTATGCTAGCACCACTCAAAATTATGGTTAGTGCGAGTGCAGTGAATACACGGAGGAAAATTACGATCACGGCTCCAGCCACATCCGCTAGAAGCAGCATGAGCAGATTGATCAACAGATGTAGGAGAAAATTTAGAAGCAGCCGTGGTAGTAGATACTCGGAGCATACGAGCAAGGGTATTAGTCAATATGGGATAGCAGAGTCAGACAAGAAAGACTGCTGAACATGACTGAGACTATCATATAATCCGGAGAGAAACTTGGCTACAAGAAATTCCTCACGTTGTTGCTTCAAGACTGTTGCATCAGTAGTAATGGGATGACAAATAGTTAGTTCATCCCACTTATCTTTAAGTGCAACAAAGTAGTCATTGATAGATCATTCATCTTCATGAAGACTAAAGATCTGCTCATATAGGGCATAAACACAGCTAATATTCTTCTCATGCCCATACATCTCCTCGAGAGCATCCCATATATCTTTCACAGTAGATAGAAACATAATATTGGCACTTACCAAGGATTCACAACTATTTAAAAGTCAAGTGATAACTGCGTAGTCATCATCCTACCACTTATCGACAATTTTAGTTGCCATCTCGCAATCAGAAGACTTGGAGGAAGAGGTATCAGGAGGGATGTCGGTGAGATGTTTCAACTTGTGTTGAGAACCAACAAAGAAGCGGAAGGCCTGAGCCTAGAGGACATAATTAGCACCATTCACTTGATCGTGGTGTCTAAAGGAATGGACTTCGAGACTTCCGAAGATAATGCCATATAGATCCGAAGATAACAGTGGCAGCACACAAGGAAGAGGAGTCCTGATCATAGCATAGATAAGAGGAGGATCAGGGAATCTACATCATGATCAAGGCCAAAACAGTAGAGAAAACCCGGAGGCTGCAGGAAGGAGAGGAAGATGGCTAGGGTTTGACGTGGCTAGGGTTTTGCTCTAATTCTATATTGAAGGAAGAGAATATTTTTTAAATTTCTTTCAGCCTCTCAAAGGATCTTTATAGGCTACTAGATAAAATGTACTTGGACATATTACTAGATACAATGTACTTGGATACATACTAAATATGGTGAAAACTTAATATATGATTATAACTTAAATAGACATTTCAGGGATAAATTGTTCCAAGGGAACAACATAAGCTAAACTACTACTCTACTCTAATTCCAACAAGAGAATTTGATTTGACTGTTAGAATCATCTTTCATTTATCTTTAATCACACCAACAAGTGCTAGCAAAGTCAGGTGAGGAAGAGCGCAACTGTTGTAATGAAGCTTTATAACAACTTTGTAGGAAATCATGACTCTGTTTTCTCCACCTTAACGGTGAAGTTCACAACTGCAACTCCACCTTGCATTCGTATTGAACATGATTCAGCTGGCCTCTTTGGCAAGCTAGATATCTAGATGATGATATTCTTCTCATGTTTCTTGACCATTTTATTAATTACTAACATATCTTAGAAATTTTAAAAACTGACATAAAAGGCCTTCGGAAAAAAAAAGACAGAAAAATGTACAGCAAAAAGAAAATATGCAAGAATCCAGCTGGGAGATAATAAAAAGCACAGCCTAACATGTTTGAGACCATTCTTGTAAGCATACTTGCTTAATCCAGTCAAAATTTGCAAGGCTGTTTAGAAAGTTGCTATCCTAATCTCGATTGATACATATTCAGACAACAGGAAGTATCCAAAACCATCATATTTAAATGGGAGACTGGACGACTGCAAGTTGATAGTGCAGTATCCTATTCGAAAAAAAAAGTTGATAATGTGCTAGAATTCAAAATTATGGCATACTTTTCTGCTTCCTTCTTTGAAATGATGATACATTTATTGTGCATTTGATTCTTCTAGGCATTACTGGATCCAAGTTCAATGGACGTAACTGTTGACTCATCAAGCCTTGCCGAGTGTGAGGAAGAGACTACTCGGAAGACTGTCCATATTCTTGGGCAAGGACCCCAGAGAAGATGCTGCAGCAAAAGATGTGCCTTGCTCTGGCTACCTTTTCTTTTTCTGCTTTCGAGTTTACTGTACTTTCTTCTTTGGAAGCTTAATGCATGTGTAAATTGTGCATGGAGGCGGCATATGAGAACTGTGAGCTTAATGAGCTTGTGGTCCTGTTCCCAGCATATCAGAATCTATGCAGAAGGAGCAAAGGTGCAACGAATGCAAGGACATGGGCTACCAAGTCACTGGCATCAGCATCCATTGGTGAGCCAGACACAGAAAGTGAAGGAAGAGAAGAATTTTCTGGTATCTCTTGTTACCATGTCTGTGCAATAGATCACAAACAACAAATAAATTTGTTTTTTATTTGTTACATTTGTTATGGATGCAATAATTTTTGTATGGGCCTCCTTGTTGGAAGCAGATGATTCGTTGTTCCCCTGATACTTTTTGTTCTAGCATGACTTATAATTTGAATTCTCCTAATTAATTGGGGTGAAAGATGGAAATTACTTGCAACCTCCAGTCTACTTGTTTAGAATGCTGGAGATAAGTCTTCTGCAGTGCAACTTAAGGATTCATTACTTCCAAATTGTCAATTAGGTGTGCTTCCATGATTGGGGTGAACTCATCTGATGGTGGAATATCGAGTAAAATCGGCAATTTACGTTGATGAGGTGGTTTGAAGATGGCAAAGGGAAGCAGCTTCTCACTTCCATTCGGTGGTCGATGCAAATCACCTTGCACAGGGCATTTCTTGGACCGACCCCATTTTCAGGTTAGTGCTCTAGAAAAGAAAGTTGGGAGAATCTAATTCTCCACTTGCCCCTTCTTGGCTTTCTTCTCTGTTGGAATAAAGTTCGGAACAGACAGGAAGAAAAGACTCAGACTTCATAGTCTTTGAAGAGAATTTGCCCCGCAGGCCTGAGGCCACTTCATCCAAAGATAGCTCCTGAGAAGGCGGTGGAAACGAAAGAAGGAAGAGAAATCCCATGGGAGGAAGAACTAGGACTGTGAGGTGCAGCAGGTGCGGCGTCCAACTGGTTGTCCCACCGTCTGCCAGGACCATCCGATGTGCCATCTGCCATGGTATCACCAACGTTGGGTCTCGCCAGGATCCGGTCCGGCAAGCAGTGGGCTTTGTGAAATCAATGGTCAATTCCTTGAATCCCTTGTTGAGCTATGGATCCGGCGGGTCCTCCATGTCCTATGGTTTCAACAGCAGCAACAACAACTCTCTGTGGAATTTGCCACCAGGCTATCCTCCGGCGCAAGGGAAGAAGAGGGCGCTTCTGATCGGAGTTAGCTATAGGATGAGGCGGTATGAGCTCAAGGGGACGGTGAACGACGTGAACTGCATGAGGTACTTGCTGTGCGAGAGGTTGGGATTCCCAAGCGAATGCGTCCTGGTTCTCACAGGTATGGAAATTGTTGCTCCCTCTGTTTGAGCTGCTTAGGTGCTTGTTACAGCGATCCATAGGTTACAGAGGCCGAAGCAGTTTACATGCAGTTGAGGTGTATGTTGCTGCCCTGCATGAACCATGCGTCAAATTCAAACCCATAGTATGATACTGACAGGTGACGAAATTGAGGCTAGAAGATAAGAATGAGCCACTTAAATCTGTGCGGTGTGTCAAAAATCTGGGACGAGTTCAACTCACGCAGGGTAGTATCACAGTACTGCTGCCTCAGTCGCATGTAGAGTGCACCATATGTACATCCCGGTTATGGTAGATGTGATGGCTTTTTGTATAATCCTGATTCCTAATGCTAGTTGCGTATATCTTCCCCTACCATATTACGGTCTCAGGGTTTGCGTATGGAACCCTCGTTCCACTTTATTGTGTGTTCCATATGCAACGAATTTCACTCTTGCTATATTTTTTAAACTATCCCTCACTTCTTCCCTTCCTCTCTTACGTTACAACTTTAATTACAAAACAATGACTGAAACACTTTTAACGTATCATATCACCAAGAGATCAATTTTTCAGACAAATATTATTTGGATACGCGGACATCCTATCCATATTTGACTTCCCATATACAGGTGAGAAACACAGCTTAAAGCCTCTAAATGAAGAGGAGATAAAAATTGGAGAAGCTGCTAAGTTATCTCACAACTAGATTAGGTTCGACACTGATAGGGCCTTCTGACTACCAATATACTGGCCAAGAACGTACATACAATGCTTTCGAATATGTGGGATGCAAGCACACACAGTCGTGCAATCTGGCGTTTTTGCAGAACTTAGCAATGCTCTTGATCCTTGTCAAACGGCAGAGGCGCAGGTGGATCCGTATCGGATACCGACGAAGGAGAACATAAGGATGGCGATGAGGTGGCTGATGATGGGGTGCCAGGCCGGGGACTCGCTGGTGTTCCATTTCTCCGGGCACGGCATCCAGAAGCCGGACACCAATGGCGACGAGGTGGACGGCTACGACGAGGCGCTCTGCCCCCTGGACTTCGAGACCAGTGGCGTGATCGTGGACGACGAGGTCAACGAGACGCTGGTCCGCCCCCTCCCACGTGGCGCCAAGCTCCACGCCGTCGTCGACGCCTGCCACAGCGGCACCATCCTCGACCTTCCCTACCTCTGCCGCTTCAACAGGTATTCTGGCAGTGCCGTCTTGTAAAAGATCCAGCTCTCTTCTCTTTCGATTGCAACATGCGATGGATTTATAGTTAATAAAAGTATTGCTCATACATCTATATATAACCTTATGACAGAGATTTCAAGTTCCACCTATCTCCTCAGTTCCTCATGTTATGTGAGTGATATGATATTTGGTGGGATCTTAAGGCCCATGTATAGGTCTGGACTTATTATTTTAGCCTATGGATGGTTGCAGAGGATGTTTGTTACTTCGTTAGCTTCATTGGGACTAAGAAGGTGCGCACTTGGCTTTGTGGGCCTCTGGAGTGCTTGAAAGAAGCTATTTGAGCCTTCCATGGGTTTCAGCGTTAAAGCATCCTAACAAATCAGTGAAATCCCGCTGAAAATTGATGCGGAAGATAGTGTTTCGCACAAAACTTCCACCATTTCTTGCTCTATTTCTCTGGTTTGAATCCTTGCTTCGAACGCCTTTGAAGGTTTTCAAAAAACAATTTGATGCTATTGTTTTCAAATAGTAGTTTTTTTTTTTTTTCAAAAAACAATTTGAAAACCCCAAAATAGTTACATTATGCGTGGTCCGGTGCAGTATGTTTTTTCTTCTTGGGTTTTTGAAAACAAAAACAAAAGAAAGAAAGAAAGCAGAATCAAATGGGCCCTAAGCTTATTGACTTTTTAATAAGGAACCAGGTACCTTATAATTTACTTCTCTCAAACTTCAGTAATAAGTTCTGAACATTTTCAATAATCACGACATTGGCTGCTGTTGGTAAAGCAAGGAATTGCTGCAACCTGCACTGGCAAGTTAAAGGAGTGAATCATCACAAAGTGGAATGACATTATAAGTTGCCAGATCCCGTATGCAAGATATACCAATATATACTATATTCTTTAGGTTTTTCACCCATAAATGCTGCACACATTCTTTTACTTGCATTTTGGCAGGTTCAGTTTGCACCATTATTCCCAATTTAGCTGATCTTAGTGTCGCCTGTCTTGACATGTTGGGACTTTGAACATGTAAATCTGACTTTTCTAACTGCTTGCTGTTGTCTTGCAGGGGAGGGTTTTACCAATGGGAGGACCACAGGCCACCATCAGGTGTTTATAAAGGCACAAGTGGTGGGCTGGCTGTACTAATCAGTGGCTGCGATGATCACCAAACCTCTGCAGATACTAATGTGAGTACTTGATACAACCACTCTCTTCTCATACTGATGGCTGCTAGCAAATTGTTATTTTTCATCAGTCAGGACCCCATATAAGAACGTTTTATTACATGCTAAGCATTTTCTTTTGCTGCTCGTGAATGCTAGGCCAGCGTAATCACAATTAAATACTAACACTTTCAAAAGCCAGTGTTATGTACCACCACATGTAATTATTACAATCTTTGATGCTCAAATTTTGCTACAAGCATATTTATCTGGTCCTCCATTACTTCAATTCTACAAGCTTTATTCCTTTTACGAGTATTTGGCAATGGAAATAAATAACCATTCTTAATATTGCTAATATAAAATCAATGAGGTCTGGAACAATATCTAATTGTTATACATAAAAGTAATATGAATATGGTGAAAAGTTAATTATGTTTCAATTTGAATGCAATCTTCAATGAGGTCTGGCATGATGTTTGAGGTTTTGCAACCTCTATTTTGTTAAAGTCTTATAATGGTCTTGATGGTAATGTAAACCTTAAAGCTAAACAATGATTTCACATTGCTGCCCCCCTTGCTTTTTTGGTCCCCTCCTTTTAGCTTCTTCCTCTTCTCCTTTCCTATGCCTCTATTCTCTTCCCCCTATCAGATCAGTCCAATTGTTCCATCCCTTCTTCTTCCCCCCCCCCCCCCCTCCCGCCTCTTTTTTTTTTTTTTTTTAAGGGGAAAATGGAGGAAGTGAAATACTTCCCCCAATTTATTCAATATAGAGATTATGTACAAAAGGGAAATACAAGAAAAAGACACAAGGTATCAATTCTTTGGCATAAGTGGAGTGAGATAAGACATAAGTGCTTGATGACTCTCCCTCCCTTTCTCATTGCATAGATTTTGCCAATGCCCTTCTTTCCTTTAAACGGTCAATTTTCTTTTCCATCCGCTTTCCCATTCAATTCAAATTTTCTTTAAGTGTATGTGGTGATATCTTACAAGACCATGTGATGCCTTTTCATTCTCCCTTTTCCTTGCCTTTTTAAAGGTATGGACTTCTCTATCTTCTGATCTACCTATCATGACTTCCCTATCAGTTAGATTAAACTGATATTTTGAGATTCTACTTATGAAATTAGTAGAAGAGTTGTTATAGTATCATTTATCTATTTGTTTCACTATAGAATGCGATTCATTGATTGGGCACGGAGGAGAATACTGTGGATAATAAGTTTGGGCAGCTTTGGAGGACAAACATGAAGAGACAAATCTATAATTTAAGGTGTTATCTTTTGATGGAATCATTGGAGGTCACAGGCACCAGATGTGTGTCCTATATGAATTTGTTTGCTACTTGTTGAACAAAATGAAAATTGCTCTTCTGCACTCACATGCTTAAAGTGCAGTTTGTTGATATTTCTTAATAAGCCTTATTTTTTCATTTTTGATGATTTATTTATTCTAATGCAAACTCAAAATGCTCTGTGGGATCAGCAAAAAGGAAAAGTAATGAAATTTCATGCATATTACTTCCAAACAGTAAGTGTTACATATCAAAATTTGTTTCCCAATCAAGTAGCTACCTATTTCTTTTTAATCCTTAAGCTTCTTCATTCAGTTTGGAACAATTCTTGCTTTTTCATTCAGTTTTGGAACAATGCTTGTTCATTGCACTTATATTGTAACAGGAGCTAATGGTTATTTCTTGCCAGCAATTGCTTTGAAGTGGAAATGTGTTTCTTTTTCTCTTTTTGGATTGACATGATTCAACTTCTGCAGGCTTTTGCAGGCTCTACCTCAACTGGTGCCATGACTTACAGTTTCATTCAAGCTTTGGAATTTGAACCTGGTACTACTTATGGACGCTTGCTCACTTCCATGAGGTCTGCTATTCGTGATGCCAACACGGGGATCGGAAGTGGCCCAATAGCTTCTCTTTTAAGCAAGGTGTTCGGCTTAGGTTTGACACAGGTATGTCCTTCCAATGAAATGCTCTCCAGTGTTAATTTCATATCTATGCAAAGATTTTAGTGCTTCTTTGTTTTCCCTAGAGCTCATCAAGTTAGTCCACTATAGTGTCACTTCATGCATCATTGCACTTGATCCATCAGCGCTTTATGAAATTTTGATCAATGTGGATACATGACAAGAGACTTAGGTACCTATTTTACTTTGGTAGAAATGAAATTCATGATACATTTGGAAGTGACTATTCCCATCAACATCTTATTTGCGCTGTTACTAGTGTTTGTTTACGCCTAAACACATATCGGGCCACTAATGGATATATGATGTAATCATGTCATCATGCTAAAAAGCTCAAATTCCAGCTGAAATAATTAGGAGGATCTTGGAATCTCTCTCAGAGTGAATCAGGGGCTACTGGGGCTGCAGGAGATTAGTTATTTCACTGGACCCATATTTTGCACAGATCAGTGGTATTGTGCAAGTTAATCTGCTAAATAGGGTCCACTAAGATTAGCTCTTTAACTTTTCCCTATGTGTTGGCTACCATATGTCAAGTACTTGTAATATGGTATATTTTATAAGTAGATGTGAATTTCTACATTTTGTCTAAATATTTGTTTTTCTTCAGAGATGGTTCATGGACTAATAGTTGGTGATGAGGCAATATAAGGAGTAGAAAGAGTTGGCAAGTGGAGATGTGGCATGTATCAAGACCTGGCCCTCTTTCAACATTATAGTTAAACTAGTATCAGGCGTGTGTGAATGCATGTGGTTTATTAAAAACAAAAGAGCATTTGATGGATAGCTAATATATAGAATGTGTTTGTGTTCACTAAAAGTGGAGTAATTTAAGTGGGGTGGTAGGAGCTGCCCACACCGCCCCCCCCCCCTCTCTCTCTCTCTCTCTCTCTCTCTCTCTCAGAGAAAAGAGGAGTGGGCCTAAGAGAACCAAAAGGAAGAATACTAGATGATACCCAGACTCTGTTTCTTAGACACGAATGGTTCCAAGTCCATATTATAACCATACACTCAGCATATAATATGGAAGGCTGGCCTAGCTTGAACAGACTTTGATGCTTTGGCATGGGAAACTGATATTACAAAATTTTGAGTAGGTATTCACTCGGTGTGGCAACTGCTGCTGGTGTTTTACATTAATTTCTATAGCCTACTTATATTCTTATTATTCATTAGGATTAAAGAATGGATATAACTTTTGTTGCAATATGGGAATGGATGCAGCTCAAATTCCTTGAACTTAGTTGCATGAACATATTTAAAATTGCTAACTTGGTGCATAGGATCAGGAATACATTAATTCATATAGATTCATGAGAGAGAAGAAATGTTATACATCTATGGTAGGTTGGTTTATTTTGAAAGATTGGCCCTGATGACACTATGATGAGCTTTTCTATTTTTATTTCTTCATCACTAGCATTTAGTATCCTAAAAACAAATTAATTCTTGATTTATTTAATCTAATTTTGTATATCATTCTACACTTTTAGAGAGAGGAACTGTGACTTATTTGTTGAGAATAATGATAGGAGTGCCACCAATCATATTTCTTTACAAGAAGCAAAAGCAAGAAATACCTATATGCTACCCTTGGTAAATACCTCTTAAATTCAAATCCAAAACCACATCCTTTTGGCAAGTAGAATTGCTGGAGCATAACCCATTTTGCTAGGAAGCATAGACGGCCATACCGCCCCAAACTGTCCGATTTGGGGCATACTATACCATACTGTACTGGATGAGAACCAGTACAAAAATCATATCATATAGAGTTATATTTTGCCAAAGTGGAAATGTACCATCAAGATACCTAGTATCGAGATTGAGGACCTTACTAGGGAATCTGGCTTATCAAAAATGGAGTGCAGAGTCAATTTCTCTTAGAAAAAAGAAATATATAGTCACTTCAATAAGACAATGGTGACTTCCTTATGCAACTTTCATCTGACATCACTTCATGAATGATAGTAATAATTTTTGTCATAATAGACATAAGCATCTAGTTGGATGACCTTGGCTTGGCTTCCACAATATTTATATTTGAAATCCTTATTGATGACTAGATTTAGTGAAGCATTCATTATAGTATTGTGGGGGAAATCGTAAGATGTAATGACAAAGCCTTGTGATAGGTGATCTTTCGTGATATATGGATATGACTATAAATGTTTATATGTTTGTTAGTTCAAAGACATCCTTGAAGTCATGACTCTTTTTTTTTTTAAAAAAAAAAACTTAAATTCAGAGTTCATGAAGCAAAGGGAGAAGAAAAAAATACTTGGTTTTGAAATTTGTAAATTTTTGAATAAAGATAATGGAAGAAATATGATCTTGGAAACACTAACATCCAGACACTGATAAACCAACTGGAGATCTAGTAAAATGGAAAATAAGCATTTAAGGCTCATGGTTTATCCATCTGTGACAATAAGTAGTCAATTCCTTTGAATCTTTTTCTTGATACCTTGTCATGTGGCTGAGGCTTATGCTTCCTTATATGCCAAATGACATATTCTTGGTTTTGTCCGGTGCAAAAGAATCATGCATTTCATGCAGATAGCTGATTCTGATATCATGGTGCATTTATATTGTCCATGATGAGATAGTTGGCTTTTCTTCTAGTTCTGGAACTGACAGGTCATTTTTTCCCTCATGACTACATACATTGTTCCTAAGGGATGTAAAGATCTGATCTATTTTTTGGTTGGAGCAAATATCTAATCTTTATTTGTTGGCTTACTTGGATCTATGGATTTTCATTGGCCTCCAACTCACTAGTTTCGAAATTTTTTGACATTTCATGACCTGAGTTTAATTGGTTCAATTTGCAGGAGCCTCAGCTGTCTTCTTCGGAGATGTTTGATATTTATCGGAAGCCATTTCTCCTGTAATACTTTCTGCTTTATCAATTGAATATATCATAACAACACTAAGCAAATTATTACTTGCATCATGTGCCCTATGTATTGATACTTCACCATTTCTATTCAACTTTACTGAATATTTGGATACATATAGTTGTGGCTTGATCACTTAAAGTTTGTTTCCATGGTTGTGACATTTGAATTTCCTGAAAGACGGGTATATTTCCCACTTTTTTTTGTCCTCATTGGAATGATGCTAATGTGGTTTTAGAAATATATGCACAAAGAGAGCCACACGAGCAAGATTTTTCAACTATTGTCTCCATATTGGTTAGGGTACAATTGGGATCTAAGATCAATTGGGTAAGATTTGGAGCTCGCCGGGTTGTAAAACGTGACCTTGCTCATGACCTGACTGAAAAAGCTGCCGACATTTTCTTTTCTTTTTTTTTTTTTTTTTTAAATTCAAAAGCTGCCGACATTGTTTCCTTGATTTGTGAAGCCATCTATTGAATAAAGGGGAAGTGCCCAAGAGAGCTAATTTTTTTCTCCACTAAAGAAATAAATGGCCTAACTAGTGGCTGAGGGCACCATAAATGTTTACCATAGGGACTAACTCCATTAAAGATAAAAAAGCCGATATGAAAGGCTTCGGTCGTGATAAACAGAGCCCCCTCCCTACCACCTATGAATTGACATTATTAATACCCGACAACACCAGTTATTGAGGGCTTTTTTGCAATGTCGGTGACCTGGAGAATAGGGTTAGGCACTGGGTAGACAGAGCAAGATAGCTTCAGCTTCCATTGAGCGTTGAGAGAGAAATCGCCAGGTTTTGGTGTTTAAGACAACTAGCTAGCTAAGTAGTGAACTCACTCTTCCTGAAGCAGAATTTTTTGAAATTGCTTTTTTCAGGGGCTAGAAAGACATACTCCCGAAAAAGCGGATAAACTTCTACCAAAAAAAAAAAAAATGGATAGGATGAACTGGAGCTTTTTGGGATTAAACTACCCAAAATCCTTCAGAAAAAAAAGGATGGAAGACCCACCGGAGAGGCACTCCACGGAAAGGGAGGGCCCAAGAGAGTAGAAAAAGTCAAAAAAGCAACTTTGCTTGCATCTCCCATTCCTTCATCTCCTATATTTCACATATCATGATGAAGTGTACTTGAACATCATTGTTTATCTTACCTTGCATCCACAAATCCTTCATCACCTTTGCATTACATATCATTACGAAGTGTACTTGAACATCCTTGTTGCATGTCTTTTTTCATGGGGATGATGCCACCTAGGTGGGGCAAAGAGTTATAGGACAAGAAGTAGTAATCAAAACTGAAGCACTTTAAAGATGAGGAGTGTGTTGTGCAGGAGAAATAAAGAGTTTAAATTACAGTGGGATGTAATCCCTACTAAACCATACAAGTAAGTTGTTCTAAAAACTATTAATATATTGACGTCCACCGCCCATTCTGGTTTGTCCCGGAACGAACTCCATTTCCACTATTCATGGGACCCAACCCCACCTAGAGGGCCAGAAAAGAAAAGGGACCAAACTGTTCCATATACAGCCCATGAGTTAATTGCAATTAGTTAATTAATAAGCACGATTATTTATGATATTAGTTAAAGCATCGACTTAGCGACAATGATGCATTTAGAAATCCAAATGTTGGTAACGGGCAGATCGGAGATAAGTATTGGTTCCTATTTAATATTATTATAAAGTAAATCCTCCGGGTCTGGTCGATTGTTTGGCTGACACCTAAGGTTTCATTTTCCTCACCATACCGTTCTTAATAATAATAAATAAATAAATATTCTAGTAAAAAAAATAGATAGAGTCCCACCACACCACATCTTGTCCTATCTTTATCCAACCAATGCATCAGGCCCACGTGTTGCGTGCTGACTGGCAAGAAGCATGCCAAATAAAAACAATATTCTATGCTGTTCACGCTAAAAGGCTATGTTAGGACTTAATTTTATCCCATTTACAAAAAAAAAAAAAAAAAAAAAAAAAAAAAAAAAAAAAAAAAAAAAAGCCTATCTCAGGACTTAGGAGTTGTTATCTTGCAAGATTGTGCATGTAGACAGATTAATTAGGCTGACAGCTCACCTTGTGCATAGATATACTTTTAATAAAAAGGAAGGAAAAGCTTATGCACTGATCCCACCTCGATCCATTAAAGTTATTGCAAAAACCATAACAAACTCCATCAAGAACTACCAACTCCATTTTTATTCGATCTCCATGGCTCCAGTGGGGGCCATTACTAAGACGGTATCCTGGTTCTGTATAAATAGGCCTGCAAATAAGTTTGATTGGATCGGATTTTGAGTGATTCCGATCTGATTCAATTTTTTAATCGAGTCTTGATATTGGATCCATACCCATCCCAATAAAAATTTGGATCAGATCCATGACTGAATTTATTGACCCATTGGATCATTCGGATATGATCAAGTCCATATATAACCCAGTCTCAATCCATGAAATGCGGGTCTGATTTGGATCTAATTCGGATCAGATCGGATCATGGGTTTAAAAATCCACATAAAGTAGAATTAGAGATCACATCGCAAAATAGCATGGCCATATCTATCTTTTCATATAGATATTCTCTTATCACCTCTCTTTCCACGTCTTCTCACTCCATCATTGATAGTAGATATTGTATACCAATCCTAAGATAATAGTAATGTACAACAGTAAACAAGTAACTGGATATTTTAATTATGAACAATTGTTGGTATGTCCCCAGTTTACTTTGTGTTTGTGGAAGGACTTTTAGAAAAGTTCCAAGATCAGCTGTAAGAATGACATTTCTTGTGCAGTGCATTAATGATCTTGTGATAGTGTGACAGTATTAAACATTTTAGTAAGAAATTTAAGAAAAAATTTGAGTGAGTCACTCTTTTGGCCCAAGCCCAAATTTTTATTTAGATGAGTCATTCTAACTAAGTTCAAATCTTATATTTGGATCCAGTTCGGATCGGATCAGATCGGATCATATATCTTGAGATTCAAATTAATCCAAAAATCTCTACAGATTGGATCGGATCGGATCCAAATTCAGAAAATCCGATCCGATTTGAAAAGATGAACGGGTCCAATTTTTGAATCCGACCCGGCTCCATAGATCTTTTAAATGGATTCGAATCGGATCGGATCACGGATCAATCCGATCCGCCTACAGCTTTACGTATAAACAGTTAGCAACTCACATAATTCTACTTATTATAAATAAATAAATAAATAAATAAATTATTATTATTATAATGATCATGGAATATATACACCGGCTATTGTGTAAGAAGTATTTGTCAATCCTTTTCTTCAAACTTTTGCGGTTTGCTCAAGTTGGGCGTTGGCCAAGCAGTGGTCTTTACATGGAAGCCAAGGAATGGTGATCGCAGAGGACCGGTCCCTGAAATCGGGGTGTCAGTGTGGGGCGGTGCATTTGATGCACCGTTTCTCTTTTTGTCGAGAAATATATTATATGCTACACGCGGTCTACCGGATCAACGGTACAACGGATCGACAATATTCCGCCACGTGAACCCTCCCCCTACATAGTGATGAAAAACAGAGCAGAGTCGGCGATGGGATCTTCGCCGGCTGTCATCGGAGCTCCGGAAAAAGCAGTCCAACAGGAGCCGCACCGAGAAAGAGAAGTTTCAAACGAGAGCTCGGAAGGCAGAAGGCAGGGCGGGAGAAGAAAGCGGAGAGAGGGGAGAAGCAATTCAGCAGCATTTGTGGGAGGCACAAATTTAAAAGAAAAATTAAAATTAAAATCATCCTCAAGTCTACACTGGCGAGTCCTCTTTTCGTCATTCCCACCTCCCTAAGGGTCACTTTCGTCCAAACAAAACTGGGCGCCGACCCCGTGAACCCCACACCCTCTAGACCCGAGATCCAACGGAAGGAACTCGCACACGTATCTCTTCGGCCACCATCGTCCGCCAACACCCCCTTACGCCCTCCCCCGGACCGTCAGATCGCGCGGCCTGCCGTCGCTCTCATCAAGTACGCTCTTCTGTCCGAAACCATAGGGTGGTCGGAATGCATTCCCCCTAACGGCACCCAGCCCCTCGTCTCTCCCCACGCGTCCCCCCAAGTGGGGCCCGCGGAGTCTTCGTGGTCCGGTCGCTCCGGTACCAACAAAGAAAAAGCGAAAAAGAGAGAGTAACAGCTATCCAAAACTCGTACTAAGCTCCAAAGACCGGAACGGCGAAGCGACTCGAACGCCTCCATCAAATCAAATCAACAACCAAAAATAGAAATACGGGCGGAGTTGGGAGGAGAGGGATACTAAAGGGGAGCTGGAGTGAAGACTTTTCCGGAGAGACCAGATGGAAGAGATGGAGGAGAGAGAGAGGCATGTGTACATGGCGAAGCTGGCGGAGAAGGCGGAGAGATACGAAGGTACGCTGCTAGATTTGTTGCCTGTCTTTCGGTTCGTACCAAAAACAGGAAGAAAATATTTGTTTGGATTTATTCATCACTTTATTCCTCACATGGTTTACTGTGATTATTATTATTTTTTTTTTTTTTGTGATTTTTCTATGTTAAATGAAATCCTTATGTTTGATTCTTCGTTTTTTATCAGTAAGCATATACGCGGGCAATTTATTTATTATTTCTGTTACTACGACTCTTTTCTTTTGAGATCGATCTTTTGCCATGTTTTTCCCGTTGGGAGTGTCTGGGCTTCTCAATGGAGGATAGTGTTTTTGTGTCGGTACTTGAATCATGATATAAATGTCATGGTTTCAAATATTTAAATGGCTTGCCGTCTGTATTCTTGTTTCAACATTTTATGAACCATAAAGCTTTCTCTTTTTTTGTTCCCTTCTCTTGGTGATCTGCATAAAGATCAGTTTTCCTTGCTATTTGCATAGACTGTTTAGAGAAAACTGCTTTAATATATATGATGGTTCCTATTAAAAACTCTGATTCTTTTTTCTGCCACAATCATAGGAGATACCACCATATGCTGTCTTCTACCAGCTTATAAGGTTGATGTGCTTGGAAATTAATTATAGTTCTACAGAGTTACCTGTTATATAATCTCACATTCTTTCTGGTTGTGTCAAAGAGAAGTTTAATTTGTCATGTCCCAGAAATGGTGGAGTCCCTGAAGAAGATTGCTAGAATGGACATAGAACTGACAGCAGAGGAGAGGAATTTACTGTCGGTTGGGTACAAGAATGTGATTGGTCCGAGGAGAGCATCATGGAGGATCCTCGCGGCACTTGAAGAGAAGGAAGAAGGAAAGGAGAGTGAGAAAAATGTTAAGAGGATGCAGGACTACAAGAAGAGAGTTGAAGATGAGCTCACAAAGATCTGCAACGACATCTTGTCCATCATTGCCATCCATCTCCTCCCATCCTCCACTGCTGGTGAATCCATCGTCTACTTCTACAAGATGTAAGTTTCCTTTTGTTTCTAAAATCTCACCTTTCTTTTCTCTTTAATAAATTAATCCATTGATGCATGGATATTGATTCTTGTTGGATTAGGTAGGCTATTTGCTATTAGTTCCATGCAACTTTTTCCCATAATCTTGCACATAAAAACTTGTTACAATATCCTTACCCCCTTCTGTTAATTTTACCATTTGACTAGGACGTATTTCACTTATGAACTTTCAGTCCTTATTTTCATTGCTGTAGATGTCTGATAATTTTTCAAGTGTTTCATAGTCGGCTCATGTATACTGATGCTTACATAGAAGACTTACGTGCGGCCATCTTATTATGAACATGTAAAACCAAATTGGATAGCAAAGAAAGGCATCTCTTTCTCTTTTTTCGGTGCGCCCCCCCACCCCAGGGGGATATGACCTGGGCATTTGGTTGCCTCACATGTTAGGCTGTGGGTCATTTTCAACATCTACTTTCCTGAGACTTCTGCTGGTAAGCTTCTATTATATGCGTTGAAAGAGCTCAATCAGTTTTCACATATACAGGGGCCAATGTGACATTGACTGTAGTTGTTAAAACTGTTGTACTTTGTTGTGTCATACTTCGATTTGAACTACTCAAGCTTGGTATTGATGAAGTTGTGCTTGCCCATTAAGGTTTTTTTTTTTTTTTGTCTGAAAAATTATTAAGGCTGATACTAGAACTACATAGTAATAACCTAACACCATAAGAGAATTCTATATATATAGCTAAATAATAGGGGGCCTTTGGTGATCCAATTTGAATCACTATGGTGATCTAAGATCACTAGTGATCCAAATCTTGAAGTGATCTAATCCCTAGTGATTTAATATCACTATATTTGGTTTGCCATAGTGCAGTGATTAAAGATCCCTGGGTATGAACAAGCAAATTGTTTGGTATACTATGAAAATTCAAAATCACCGATCATATAATATCAAAAATACCCCTGACATATCTCAGATGGATTTTTTTATGTTATCTACTAAACAAGTTGACTAGCTATAACATTCGCTTGAAAAGTGGCACTTTAGTTATGGACCAAAGATTGAAAAAATATATAGTATTTAACTAGATGCAATTAGAAACATGAACTTAATATTTGTTTGTCACTTAAAATAATAGAATTTTGAAGTCTAATAAAGAAGTCGACTGAATGGACACTCTAAAAAGATGTGTTTAGTACCTACACTTCTAATAGATTTCAGCAAACATTTTTTTTGGAGTACCAGACTATTTCAAGGTTATACAATCAGGAACTCAAAAAAGTTTCAATATTTTTTTTGGTGAAAAGTAGCCAAAGGCTATATATTAAAATTTTAGAACAAAATCAAATAGATTTTTTTCTTTCTAATCAGCAGGCAAGAGAAGGAATGATTTCTTTCTCTTCCATGGAGAAGACACCTCCACCACTCACTCATGCGTGTGGAAAAAATATCGTGGAAAAAAAATGGTTTCTTCTTTCCGGGAGTCTCTCGATCGTGAGAGTATTTTTGTTAACGTATTTTAATATAAGATCACTGTGATGGAGTGATGTTGGATATCCATCCTTAAGAGTGGGTTTCCTATTACCGCATTGTATGGTGATTTGAGGAGCGAGGGTGATTTGAAATCACTGCCACATAGGATCATCATGATGTAATCAAACACGATGATCTCATCACCTCCACCCACATCACCCTTGATCCTGGATGGATCACCCTATACCAAACACCCCATAAATTGTCTGAACAAATGGAGATAACAAACAAGAGCCTCATGCAATATAGTCTCTGCTTGGCTTATACAAATGCTTGGAAATGCTTCAGTATCTCTTGCGAATACCAAATTAATATAACTATAGCCAAGAACACAACATTTTCAGGTACGCTGTTGTTTATTATTGTGACTTTACAACATGTAAAATTATCAACATTAGAAAACCTCTTTAAAGTTTCACTTATAGATTTTAGCAAATTCTCACAGAGCTTGTTAGATTTGGAAATTCTGAAATGGATATCTTTGCATCCTTCCTACAATGCATTTCTGTGCATCTTGAAACATTGAAGTTGCAGCTCATATTCTTTACCTAATTACCTTAGATGAGTGGATGTAGATTTTTCTTAAAAGAATCCTTTTGATTGTCATTTCATTAAAAATTGTAGGATAGGCATTTTAGTTTCTGTGCTTTCAAAGTTCCCAACCCACCAAGTTGTAAACATCGACATTCCAGCTCCCCAATGTTGCTCCAAATAGAAGGGAGAAAATATAGGACCTATGGAACCCTAATAAGTTCATGTATGATGCAAGAAATCTGACACTTTTTAGTCTCTACTATGAAGATAGATGGTATCCTAACTGAGAGATACTATCTGCATTTCAATTATTGTGATGATTGCAAAGTGAATTACAGGTTAGAGAGATATCAGCAGATAAGGTTGTTGGTTTGTATTTCAACATCATTACTCCATGTGATCACATGGGATGCATGACAAGTTATTAATGGTGCTAATGTCATGTCATCACCTGCAGTCCATCGGAATGTTAGCAATTGGTGGTTGTACCATGCTATTGGGTCTATGCCATATCAAAATAGTACTTATGGCACATCATTCATACCACTTTTCTTATGATACATTAATTAGCAGCAGAAGGTGTTAGATCAAATATATGAAATATATAGAGCTTCCATAGATTCAGGGTATAAGATAGTGTTTCAGACACTGAACAGTACTGAAAGGAGAACTGAGTATTGTCCTGGGTCTCTTATCCATCATTAGCAACTAAAGTTTTATTGTAAAAGAAGAATACTAAGATAACGACACTTTAATTACTACGCAAATGCATTTAACAAATCTTTAAAAGTTTACTACCATTTGCATTACTAGAATCGATATCACATCCTCCAATCACTTGCCCGCACATATTTCATAGTCCAAGTTTGAATTATCAAAGAATGGGAAACTATCATAAATATTGCCTGAGAGGCATTAGATCAAATGATGAAGATGTTATGTCATAGGAAGTACTGGATAAAATCCTTCCACTCACTGTTCACAAATCTCACCGAAGTGGTTTACACGAGCCTTAAGCAGCTTCTGATCCCATGTCACCCTCACCTTCATTTGCCCTAGCTTCTGTCACTCATTACCAAAATGTCACCCACTCTCTCTCCTCTTTTTGTCAAAGTCTCCGCCTTTGTCTCTGTCACTGCATTCTCCTCATCACTCGCCTCCACATGTAGCAACAGAAGAGTATATGCAGATGCTACTGTTAATGAAATTGAGGAAAAAAAAGAAAAATAGACCCTGGGATTGAGTGTCAGCAAACAACTGGAAAAAGAAGAAGAAAAAGAAGAAAATATGGGTGGATGATCAGACTCCCTCTACTTCCTTGCTTTCTCTCTCCATCTCTTTTATACTCCATTTCTCTCTCTATTCTCCTATGTCTCTACGTCGTTGCTGACAGAAGCAGTAAACCACTTTGTCACCTCTACTTGTAGTTGTTCTTTGCTGCCTTCATTGAGCTACTAATGACCCATCGTTTGCCATCAGCTATGGATGCACCTCGTTGCCTTTCACCATACCACCATGCTGTGCTAGGCATACTACTATGCCTCATATCACCAGACAATGGACCATCAAACCTGCTGCTATACCAGTCAATGTGGTGGTTTCATGTTGCCATTTTTCCTGCCATTGCCAAGGGCACTCCAGGCACTCAGGTGAGTCAAGGAAACCTTTAAGCGCCTCAACAGTCCCCAGGGCAAGGCACATTTGCTAAGGGGATGCCTATGCGATGCCTCAGACAAAGCAAGAGACATTTGGGCAACCACCTCTCTGCTGTCCAGCAGTATTTTTGCTATCCTGCTTTACTCATTCTTTCAGAGCTCCGATAGCTTTATTTTGCTGCAGATTTTGATCTATTGAAGCCTTCATAAATGTGGGGCTAATCTAGGATGTTCAATCATTTATTCTTTTGTGTTATGTGTTGTTTAGAAGCATGAAACATGCTTAGGGAAGTGGTACTTTGCTTTCAAGTTTGATCTTTGAAGCTTGCTTAAGATGTCCAATGGTTTATTTTTGTTGGCTTTTATTAAAAAAAATATTATGGGTTGTGAAATTTTGATTTCATGTATAGAAGATATGAAACAGGATTTCTATTATTTAAGATGATTATATGAATTAGGATGTTGAAAATTGAATATTTAATCTTATGATGGTCGTGTTGCTTTGGGTAAAAATAGTACTTATTTCTAATGAATTATAGAGCTTTTTACTCAAAAAAAAAAAAAAAAAAATGGAGCCTTTTATAAATTAGTGCCTTGCTTTCTTTAGGAATGCACCTTGGTGTCTAGTGTCTGAGGTAATATGGGGGGCTTGTTGCCTTAAGGGCACCTTTTGTTTTCACAACCTTGAAATTTGCTAATTCTCATGCTCATGTCCTCGCTCCATTGCTTCATAACAACATTGTCTCAGCTTGCTAATATGTGCCATTTGCTGTGGTCCTTGCTTATCGTTAGCCATGTCTTGCCATCCTTCATTGCTACCTCTTGTTCCTGGTTCACCAATCGAGGTGGTTGCTTGCTGCAGTGCCCCACTTTTCATGCACACTAGCTGTTGTAGTTGCGACCACCATGTCATGCAACAAGCCACTAGTTGCAATTATGGCATGTTCCTATATCACTGCCCCCATCACAAGTATGTAATGAGGCAGGTGTCATGATTGAAGCACTCACTGTGTTATCTGTCACCTAAGATTCCAGGAAATTGCCAGATAGCATTTCTGCTAAAGTAGACTTAGGCATGTTTGTGGTTACTTCTGAATTTTAAAACATTATTTTGAAAAATTACATTTATTTAAGTTCTTAAAACATACTTTCTGATATATATTTGGTGTTTGGTAATCACATATGGTACAAACTTCTTTATAGGGACGGGCTTGCCATTTTTGAAAGACGTGCAATCTCACTAAAGAAGCTAGAAGTTAGCTTTTCCAGCTTCCCCTAAAAGTGCTTTGTTGACTTCTTCTTCTTCTAGAAACACTTCTCTAATGATATTATCATATGTATTTTTCTTAGGAAGAACTTATTATGCTTCAAAAGTTACAGATGAACTTTCTTTAAGAAATACCAGTTGCACCCTAGGGGATCATCTGCTTTTGCCACCTATCTCTATAATATCTTCTCTGTTTATGCACCTTCCATCTTTTTTCTGCCTAATTATCATTTATTTCATATCATCTATTTGTATTTTCTGCCCTATATATGTTGAATACTTGGACTTCCTTTGCTATAATACAAAACTTGACCGATATTAGGAGCGTGCATGGATAAGCCATCTCAATGTGCATATTAGAAATTTTATTTTGCATCTTTACCTGTTTGTTATACAACCCTAGCAACAAACTGCCTCTTTGTTTGTCCATTTCACAAATCTGATGAAATTTAAAAAGGAGTAATTTAAAAAGTTCCATGCTTTATGTCAGAGCCCATGGCCCTATTTTACTTTGACTAAGGGACATATTCTCCTCTGTGACACCTTACCTTGATCATTTTTTCTTTTCCTTTCCTCTTTTATGAGGAAGTTGTGCATTGTTGTCCTGAACATATGGGTTGAACTTGAATAGAGCTCAACCTGGAACCAACCAGCCCAACCCACTCATTGGGTGGGGTTGGACTTGGGCTTCAAAATTCCAACCTGAACCCAAAGTTGAATTGTGTGTGGTTGAGCTTAAACCCATACCATGCTGATCCTAATCCATCTGAAGCTCAATCTGACCTAACATTGTCAAAACTGGTAAGTAAATAAACAAATTTAAATTCATGTTTTATATATCATATTTCTTTACTCCTTTAGTAATATCTTTATTCTTGTTGAGTTAATAGAATTGCTAAGGCACAGCCAAATAAGATACCGACCAATCCAATACTAATGTGGCAAAAATGTATGAGGACCTTCCCTAGATCTAATATAACATATACAACCCAATCCAACGAGTTAATCTTACACACTGTACTATATGGACTCAACCTAAATTTAGCTTAAGATGAGATTGGTTTGGAGAAATCCTGACCTGAGGTTGGTTTGTGTTGAGTTGTTGTATACCGCCTGAGTTGCTTCTCGACCTGAAAGCTATTGTTTTTGGTGCTGCAAATTGAAGTTTCTTCATTAGATGCTCCTGGTCTTATGGCTTGACAAACAATAGCATTCTAAATTCAAATCTAAGGTTCAATAAGCAAACTCTATTTTCATAGGGTGAATTGATGGGTCATTTTGTCCCATCAATAAACATTAAAGTGTTCTTCACTCTCTCTCTCAGAGGCACCCCGAGCATCTCATGGGGTCCCAATTTGTGAGACCAAATATGCTATAACTGGGGTTTTCCACCAGTGCCAATCAGGATTTATTAAATTTATGATTTCTGGACTAAAGGTTAACAATTTTCCTCTCTCTCCCCTTATGAGTCCATTTTTCCTTTTATAAACATCAGGAAAGGAGATTATTACCGGTATATGGCTGAGTACAAGACTGTGAATGAAAGAAAAGAAGCTACAGATCAGTCACTCAAGGCTTACCAGGTCTGTCGAACCTGACAATTCTTTGATTTTCATTGATCACTTTTTTCTGATGAATGTTTCTTATCTCCTCTAGTGATAATTTGAAATATCCTAACAAAAGCTGATGTTCTTTGCAATGCAGGCTGCTACAAGCACTGCTATGACAGAGCTTCCACCCACCCATGTGATAAGACTTGGTCTTGCCCTGAATTTCTCGGTGTTCTATTATGAGATTATGAATTTGCCTGAAAGGTTAAATCAAAACTTATTCTATTTGCTCTATATCTATAGTTCTTCAGTTTTTTGGTTAACACGTACAACATTACCATTGCCTGGAATTATGGAATCAAACAGATAAAAAGTTTACAATAACAATGTAATATGTCAGTGTCTCATGTATTACTGCTTCAATTCTTTGTTTGATGTATAACAAACATTTTAAATTCAAAAAAAAAAAAAAAATGTATAACAAACATTTGGTTGAGCAACAACACTACTAGAGTTGGTCCTAACCAGTGGTTAAGCACTGAACCATGCTGGGTGGTAGAGTGCATACTGTACAAACATGGTATGATACCTGTATGGTATGAAGGCTCCATATGCTTCCCATAAAGACATATGATATGGGTGCTGCACCGACTCCAACAGGGTACCGCGTGCCAGTATGTGGGCATATACCATACCATAGGGGTAAGGGGTCTGATGCTGAGACTAACTTAGGTCCTAACACAATAATGTGGAGTCATCAAATATTGTTCATATATTGATGGGCTGATTGTCACTAAACATAATACGTGATGCTCATATTTGTAAATTTTCTTCCAACAATGATTTTTTCAAAAATGAATTGCTCAATTTACTGATGTTGCCATGTTGGTATTCATTGCACTGAACAAATTTCAATGTATAAGAAGACTAGCTTATGTCATCTACTGTTAAGTAAAAAAAAAAAAACAATCTCATACCCAGCATAAGAAATGCCTGCTTTCTCTTTATCATGGAGTGAAATGTTCTAGCATTCATCTATTTGTAATTGAGAAGTCAGAAATCCACTGTGCATTGTATTTGGTATTTTGCATTTTGCAACATTTTGTGTAAAGGTTACACATATGTGGAAGTTTGTGGATACGTGTATTCCCATCTACAAGGACTACTCTTTATATGTCGCTGCATATGATACCTTGCAAATTCTGCTTGGACCTTTTACAGAGCGTGTCACTTGGCTAAACAAGCATTTGATGAGGCTATTACAGAGCTCAATTCCCTCTGTGAAGAATCTTATAAAGACAGCACACGTATTATGCAGCTTCTTAAGGATAACCTCGCATTATGGTCAGCAGATCTGCCAGCTGAAGGAGGTAAATTTGTACAGGAAGTTGCTTCTTTAGTTCTTTTGGCCCCTCCCTCCCTCTCTCTCTCTCTCTCTCTCTCTCTCTCATATATATATATACACACACATATGTATATGTATACATATGTATACGTATACATATGTATATGTATGTATACATATGTATATGTATACATATGTAGTACATATGTATGTATGCATCTGTATATTCCATGCATGCATTTATATATGTATATATGCACTAGTTCATGTATGCATATATCCTTTCTATTGTTATCTGATGTAATTGACTTCTTTTCCATGAAAAAGCTTACCTTTCAGAAGTTTAATGGTTTACTCATGTAAATGTAATTTTCATATTATTACGGAAAAAATTGATTATTTGATACCTAAAGATTTTCTAAATGGTCTATTTGTATAAATAGTCTTCTTGTATAAATATTGCCTGTGATTAGCATTGCATATGGAGCCATGATCTCAATATTATATATATATATACACACACACACACCCATATTACCTTGACACTCTCATCCATCTCCTAGAATCCATGTCAAATACATAGCTGAATCGGATATGTGCAAGATAGATATTTATCATTTTTTCCCCAAACTGCAGTTTTTGAATGTCATTTCAGGGTTGGACTCTACCAGCAAGGAGCTCAACTTACTAAAATTAAATTGAGCTGTCAAAAATGTATATATATAAAAAAAAAAGTTTGCAAATTTTTTTTAATACCTAATCTAATTGGGAAGTTTGGATGAGAATGATGCATATTGAAACACTGAAACAATAATATGTTTAACGTTTTCTTTATGCAATATTTAATATTATATTTTAAAGCATATCTCCTTTTCACTCTCGCCAAATCAGACACTTGAACATTGGTCCTCATCTGTTGCAACATGTCAATTTACTGTTGTGGGTGCTCTATGCACAGAAATCCCTGTTGAACATAAATAAAGAGATAATGGCCACTTGTACTGATTTGGTAAATTACTGCATCTCATGGAAATGGCCTCAGGGATTATCCGTTTCTCTTTTGTCAATTTTGACCCTCACAGAACAACTTGTCAATGCCTTGGTGTTTTGGGATGAAGGTATAGAAATTTGAACAGTAAGAAAATTACCTTGTCTAGGTTGACTTTTAATATTCCATTAGGATGCAAGGGAGATGATGCTAGCTTGAATCACCCATGAGTTCAGTAGCATTCCTATTGTATGGTTTATGTTGACTTGTTACAAAGTTGATGTGTTGAACCGTTTAACCTTTTATTATGATTGAATGGGATCGTTGTGTTTGTTTTCCAAATATCTGTGGCAGTGACATCATTGGCTTAAATTTATATGCCTGCCTTTCATTGGCTTAAATTTATATGCCTGTCTTTTCATTTGTTTTCCTAATCTTGTTTATGGAGATTATGTCCTATTTTTCAGGTGAACAATCCCCAGGCACTAACAATGATATGGAGGTAAGGCATTTTGATCTATGGTAAGACCATATTCTAGGCTTTTGCAGGTGGCCCATTCCCCAGATATTTTTTTACATTGTTCAACATCCACATTATGATAAAGCTAAATGAAAATGATAAGCCGGTTGCTAGCAAGTAGAATGTACAGAGTCTGGAATTTGGGGGAAGTCTATATTTTTCCATTCCAGAAAGCATACTTTCATCCTAGAAGCTCATTGACAAAATGTGTCCTTTCAAATTATTCGCATGACTCTACAGGATGATAAGCTACTTGTGTCTGGCCTCTGATTGAAATATCACCATTGAAATTTGTTCTTATCTCACGTGGATGAGTTTTAGTTACAGTGCGGATTGATAGTAATATCACCTTAAAACCGATATTTACTTTTTTTTTCCCCCTCATTTGGTGAACCATGGATCATAAATCACATCCTCCTAGTGTATAGAATGCCAAGGCTTCCTTTGGTTCTAGTAAATATAAGGGAATGAAATGGAGCAAATGGGAGTGGATGGTCCCGTATGTTCCCATCTTTTTTTACGTAATTTGTCCAAGTCTTAAACCTTCATAATTCATTACCTTAAGTACGCCATCCCACAATCGAAGCAGAGCCCAAGTCACCATGACCATCTATATGTGTGCATATTTGATAGCCTGTGGTGATAAAGACAAGTCCATGGAATGGCAATAACTACATTGCAACAAAGAGATGAAGCCCATCGCAATCTTTTGCGACAATTCACTTCTAATGCGAAAAATGGGCTATCATAGCTTTTAAATGATGTCTTGCATTCACAGCAACTGGTAAGTTTCATTCTTTAGTGCAAGCGAGCCATGTGTATGCATTGCTTGCTTGTTCTTTTCTTCCTCAGGGATAATATGTGGAGATAAAGATTGGACTGGGTCCTGTATTGATAAAGACAAGTCCATGGAATGGCAATAACTACATTCAACAAAGAGATGAAACCCATCGCAATCTTTTGTGACAATTCATTTCTAATGTGAAAAATGGACTATCATAGTTTTTAAATGATGTCTTGCATTCACAGCAACTGGTAAGTTTCATTCTTAAGTGTAAGCGAGCCATGTGCATACATTGCTTGCTTGTCCTTATCATCCTCAGGGTTAATATTTTGAGACAAAGATTGGACTGGGTCCTGCGGAAATTCAATATCAAACCACTAATTTATGTAATGTGCTTAAACTGAGTGGTGGTTTTTGGCAGGAATAGTTGGTCTGTCCGAAGGGATGGTGTTTGGTTGAGGACCCTGCACTGCTGTTAGCGAAGGAGACTGGTGGCTACAACATATTTGCGTGGCTGAAAAGTAAAGAGTGCGTTTCTTTTCTTTCGGATTGGATTGATGTGTGTTTACAGCTCACAAATATTATGGTTGGGACCAAGAAACCCAGCTTCCATACTTGCCCTCACCGCTGTTATGACATGTTCCTGTAAGAGAAAGCTGCAAATCAGCAACAATTATTGGAGTCTGTTGCAGTGATGCTGGTTTTATAAATCTTGCGGTGGTGGACTGATTTTTCTTCCTTTTTTTTTTTCTTTTTTTTTTTTTAATTGTTGGGGTTTTTGATTTTGGAGGGTGGGTGGGGGGTTTTCCTTCCAACATAGGTCCACCACATGGGGGTGTGATTTTCCTTCCAACATAGGTCTACCATATGTTTGATTTTGTCGGTCCCTTTCTGCAAGGAGTTTTTGATTGAGAAAGAATGGAGTTCTGAAATCGAAATCGAAATAGATAATTTTTATTTCAATCGTTTGTTTGAAAAAAATTTTATTTCGATTTTGATTTCAGAATGGAATGAGAATAATTCAATCTATAAAGAATTTAATTCTTATTTTCTTTGAATTTAAATTTTTATTTTAATTTTAATTATAAATTAAATATTTTAAAAAATTTAATTATTTTGATTTTGATTTTAAGTTATTTTAATTTTCGTTACGAATCAAACATCCATCTTCCTTCCTCCCTCCTCCTCCTCCTCCTCCTCCTTTTGAACCTTTCGGCGGTAGAAGCCTAAATGGCTAGTGCTGCAAATTAAGAGCTCGATGGAATTCTGGTAAATATTTATTCACCGGTACCTTCAGGATTGTTTGGAAAGGGTTACTCTTGCTGACTGCGGAGACCTGAGGCCCTTGGGCTGCACAAATTAACCTGCCCGCCTAAAAGACAAGTTAAAACAATCGAGGCACGAGCCACAACCGTGTTATCCTTAACGGACATACCACCAAATGCATTGATTTCTTTTACGCACTGCACCAGCGAGCATGCCAGACTACCAAATGCATTCATTTCCCTTTCTTAATCCACCAGCAAACCAAAAAAAAGAAACGGAAATGCTGTAGGAGTTTTTTTGTTTTTTTGAGAGGCCCTTTCTACCAAGGATTTCCACTTTCTCTTCTTTGTTACGTGACATCAACTGTAAGTTATTTTATGTTCCTTGACATGATTCTTCTTGCACAGCCAAGTTCACTCGCTAACAGACCAACATTACCAGAGTACATTCATCGACTCACGGTAGACAGAAGACAATATATGCCATGCAACGGACTGCTAACACGAACTGAAGTTCCTGTGTCAAATGGCAAGGGTAACAGATCAAAGTTACAGACCAAGATGATATTAGAAAAATTCCAGAGAGAATCAGATTCAATGCACCATCCAGTATGTACGATAAGCCCCTCACCCACCTCTTTCTTCGTGCAACGCGTGATAAGGAGAAGGCTAGAAAAAGCACTTTATAAAACTTCTGGCAATCCCGCATGAACAATTCCGTCTTCACAAATGATATTCTTTTGGACTTTATGTGCCAAAGATGTGGGCTCTTCGTATTCTAGACCTCATGTTTGCATAAGCATATGCTAATGAAACTAATCAGTTATTAATTATATTACACCTGCAACAAAAGAGGGGGCAATTAAACATTAGAAGTCATCAAATATTTGTTTATTTCTCTACGTGTAGACATGGTTATCGAACTCAAACTATGAAATATCAAAGTGTTGGCTGACAAAACTCAATGAATAGGCTACACAACATTAACCGCACCAATTTGTTAAACAGTCACAGCAATAGGAACTTTTCAGTTCAACTGTGGAGACCAGTTGATATAAATATCAGAATTTTGTTTTCGGTGATTTTAGTGTGCTTTGGTTAAGTCTTGATCATATAGGCATATCCAAATATAACAAAAGAATGTAGATATCATTGTGTAGAGATCCAAAAGGAGCATGAAGCTAGCTTGCTAGTCCAATTGTTCTCTTGGACACCATGATGTGAAAAAATTGTGTAAGAAAGAAGGCAGGCATGCCAGAGAAGCGTTGTTTCAAGTGAATACCTTTAAAATGATAAATTAACCTAATTGGATGTAATAAATGAAACCGTAGAACTTCACAATAATTTTTCACTAGGATACAACAAACGCTCTAGGATATTGCTCGCCCATTTGGATAAGCTTATAATCACTTCCAACTAAGTTTCCACTTAATCTCTTTTTTCTTTTTTCCAACTTTAGGCTAAGAAAATTTATGAGCCGTCATCTCTAAAATTTGTTTATATGTTTATGACAGATCCACCAACCAAATGGGAAATTATTATTGATACTATTCATTTATATTCAAACACTTGACAAGAAATACTTTCTTGGTTCCTTGGGAAACCTCGACCTTTTGCTGCTGCAGTGCACCAACTCGGAGTTCAAGATATCGATCTAACCTTGCCCAGCTAATACATTTGATTTCTAACTTTGAAATCTGTCCTTTTTATGTCTTATTTGGTAGAAATTTACAATTAACCATGAGTAGCTCAAGTTAAGAACACAAATGTCACAAAATGTGGTTTCAAATTTGAAATGCATGTGTACGCTTCTAAAAAACCACATCTAGCATAAATAAATTAAGATATCACATAACATTTTGTACATTCCTGACCTTTAGGAAAGGTTCTTAAATCAATTTATCATGTATAAAAATTCTCGTCTCTCTCATCTGTGCACTACTTGGTTATGCAAGGTTGCAAGCACCACAATATTTGGATCGTTAATGGTCTTTGGGATCTTCTTTATAAAAAATAAAAAAAATACAATACCTATGTAAACGATAACTTTTTTATAAAATACCAAAGCAAGTAATCATTACAAATCACTAGCAGAAATATATTAACGCAAACATGGACCAGATATATATTTTTCAAACGTCTTTATATGCAAAGAGTAAAATTTCATATGTTACTCATTCGTATAAATATTTGAAATGATTAGGCTTCTTTTCAACATTACTTCTCCCTTCCACACTTCTGCAACTCAATAAAACAATAATGGAAAAAAAAAAAAATCTCTGTCTTTTTCTGTAATAGCAGTGGAAGTTTAGCAGCAAGCCTCCTTATGCTCAAACCAGCAAATCTAACTATGATTTTCCACCTCGTTCCATAACACTATGTTTATCCAAAGAAACAGAATAAGCAACTTCTCAGAAAAATGTCAGTAAACTCAATTTGTTTAGCTTATATCTCATAAAGTTGCCAAGAAGTCTCCTATTGAAGTTCTTTTCTAGTATTCTGCTTAGAATTTTTAATCCTTAAATTGAAGCACTCGTCAAAATGCTTCTATTAAGGCTTAAAGCATCACACACACACACAAACACACAGAGCGAAAGCTTTTGCAGTTAAGCATTAACTTTATTTAATTCAAAATGGATCTTTAGAATAAGTCCCCATACCATGTGATTTTTGTGGCCTTTGGGAGCAAAATTAAGGAAAAATGCCTTTATATGCTCGCAGACCTCTTTGGACTTCTCAAGGTTAACTGCATGCCCAGCATTCTTGATAACTATTAGTTGCGAGTTCTCCCCTAAATGCCTGTAGTTTTCAAATGATTCATTCCTTTTAGGAAATAATTATCTGATAAGTTCACACAGAAATTTCTTCAAAAGAAAAGCTGTATCTATTATATGCTTACCATACCTTTCTAATCGGTGAGCCAATTCTAATGGAAAAATTCTATCTTGTTCTCCCCATATTATCAAGGTTGGCTGCATAAAGAGAAAGATACAATTTTAGGGATGCATTTGATAAAATTAAGTAATATCAATAACGGGAGAAAAATTACACAGCCATGGAATAGACAAAAGCACCTTAGGCTTTTGCTTAGGCTATAAAGGAGCACCCAGTTTACCCTCTACATCATATGAAAAGTCATCGGTACAAGAAGATAAAATCACCTGAGTTATTTTGGGAAGATCTGAAAGTTTTCTGTCCTTGACTAAGGCATTGATCAACTCTGTTTTCTCGGTCACATGAGCCGTGCACATCACCTATCATTACAGATAAAATTGAACAGTGAGGATTTACTTCCCACGCCACATTGCTCCCAAAGCATGACTCTCAATAAGTCTTTTAGTAAAAAATCTTTGAGCTTCATGAAAAGTATATTGAAGTACTGAATGGTTGGCAACCAAAAGATCCAGAAAATACCCCAAAAAACAAGGAATATATTTGCATGCCATTGGCTAATATTACTAGCACAATCAACACTAGAATATCTAAATAACCTAACTAGACACTACAAAGAGTACAATACGGAAGAATTGTGGATAGTTGCAAAATTCGACACATAATTAATGTTAAAAATCAATACTGACTGGAGAATCTTTATTTCTAAAAATTAAGAGGAATATCTCCAATTCTAGTAGCTTCCTATCAACTCCATATAATTATAAAACGAAGCTTTGCCATCCAACCTGACATACAGATCACAAAGTACCAAACCAATTTGACCTAGCAAATCTAATAACCTAAGTAATTAAGTACATCATCATTTCCATTCCACCAAATTTAAAAGAGAGGATTTTTTTTTTTAATTTCAAAAAAAAAAATAAAACATTGGTTGTGATGGATATTGGGTATGTGTGATGACCTGGATGTAGTCCCAGATACAACAGGTGGGCAAGACACGTGGCGGGTTGCAGAAGGAGAGCCGGACGAGCTGGCGGAGCTTGTCCGGCCGCTGGGGGAGGAGTATGCTGGCGGCCTCGGCGACGTTGGAGACGACGAAGAGGCCGGCGGCGAGGTCCCGCTCCTCAAGGCAGACCCCGGCGGAGATGAGCACCACCCGCTCCACCGCCTCTGGGAACATCGCCGCCATCTGGTATGCCACGAACCCCCCGTAGCTATTCCCGACGACGCCGAACCGCCGCGCACCCAACGCCTCCATGGCCGCCGCCAGGCATCGCGCCTGGTACGCCTCCGACCGGTCCGGCCGGGGGGCCTCCGAGCCGCCGAAGAAGAGGAGGTCGGGGACGTAGAGGTCGAAGCCAGATCGGAGGAGGGGGCGGAGGTAGCCGGCCCACTGCCACTTGGCATTGGCGCCGAAACCGTGGATGAGGAGGAGCGGGGAGTGGCCGGGGTCAGGTGACTTGGGGGCCCAGCAGTGGACGGTGGCGCCGTCGCCGAGGACGGTGGCGGTCGGGCGGAGCCCGGCGGCGGAGAAGTTACGGTCGTAGCACCGGTCCCTCGCGGCAGTGAAGCTGAGGCACCGGGCCATCTCCTCGGCGGTGGCGGCGGGTCGGATGTCGAATCTCTGATCTCCGATCTGATGCTGGGCGCGATCGGATTCCGGCAATGAGCGATGCGAGGGTGAGTGGGCACGGGAGAAGGCCAATAAGCGATGAGGAATTTGGGGGCCTTTCTTTTTTTTTCTTTTTCGTTTTTGCTGATTGGAGCGAACATTGGACTTAAAGGTCCACCGTTGTTGAGGTGGATGTCCAAACAACCGTTGGATCTCCAGAAGCTTCCGGCTTTTTCTCCACTATAATTGCACTTCATTTCTTTTTATTTTTCTCGTTCTGGGATAAGAATAATAATATAAATAACAATGAGAGCATAAGAAAGATGCCAAAGGGGGACACCGGCCAAGATAGTTGCATGATTTCTTGTTATAAGGTACAATTAGACTATTATGATAACCAGCCACCTATCCAAGGTACAGTTAGACTTTACTGTTAGCAAATGGCTATGGTCAAACTCGAGCATTCTGGAACTCACGAAGTGAAAAAATTGGACAAATGTTCTGATGGTGACTTACATAAATTATCTTCCAGAGATGTCTTCATATTTTATTATAATTTTCTTTAATTTTAAAATAAATGAAAGAAAGTTGAAAGAAAATTTTCAAAAAGATGAAAAAGAAATGATCATAAATTTTAGAATTTAAAAGGATTACTAGCTTGTTTAAATGATCGTTCTGATCGTTGGCTACTTTTAGGGTAAAGGACAAGAAATGTCTAATGATTTTGTCAACCAAACCAATATGTTGGTGTTCTTGTAAATCATTAATATGCAGATTGTTGACATTGTTAGTGCACACATGTCAAGATGGTCGTCGGAGCGGTCTTCTCATACCCCACGAGGTATTATCCGCTCTTTCCAGGAGCCCAGACGCTTCGGCCCAGTAAGAATCTCCGGAGTCACGGTTTTGTCCCTCGGCTCCAGACGGAGGAAAAGGCACCTCGTGAGGGAATGCGTGCTCGTATCCCACTTAAGCACATGACACTACAGAGTTTGTCCGATATGGAACTTTTAAGAGTGATCCCCCGCGGCCTGCCCACAACACAGCCCTCCACTCTGGAGAGGTCATGTGCGTGAGTCAGAGGGAGGGAATGCGTGCTCGTATCCCACTTAAGCACATGATACTACAGAGTTTGTCCGATATGGAACTTTTAAGAGAAGTCCCCCGCGGCCTGCCCACAACACAGCCCTCCACTCTGGAGAGGTCATGTGCGTGAGTCAGAGGGCGGGTGGCCCCTACCTGGCATGCCACTGTTAGTACGCACGTGTCAAGATGGTCGTCGGAGCGACCGCCTCGGACCCCACGAGATATTATCCGCTCTCCCCAGGGGCCCAGGCGCTTCGGCCCAGTGAGAACCCCCGGAGTCACGATTTTGTCTCTCGACTCCAGACGGAGGAAAAGGCACCTCGTGAGAGAATGCGTGCTCGTATCCCACTTAAACATATGATACTACAGAGTTTGCCCGATATGGGACTTTTAAGTGAGGTCCCCCCACGGCCTGCCACAACAGGAATATATTTTGCTTCTACCAATGTATCTAAAATATATAATTTCAATCATTGGAATGATACCATTGCAGAGGCTCATGGGAGTGCAACTAAAGCACGTTGGATCAAAGTATTTAGTGGAACAATTCCGATCCCACTATTTTAAGAAATCCAAGTCAATTTGTCGTGGGAGGTCAGTATATTTAGTCTCATATCGATTATGAATCAGATAAAACTCTGATTTATATGAGATCAATTTTTTTTTCTTCCCAGTGAGACATCTTTTAAAGGATAAAATCGTGAGGCCCAATATGATATCCGGTATGGATTTAAATCAAAGCGGACAGTACTTTGTACGGACAAACACAAAAATTCAATCCATCCCATCCATTCGAGCCACAAGTCTTTAATCGTAATATTGACACCGTCTCTAGGATCGCTTTCTGTCTACATGCATAGAGTCTTCCCTTTTAATTAGAGGACTACTGTTATGGAAAGACGGTATTTTTATTTTACATTGGTTGTGAATCAAGTGAAATTTTAATTTATATGAAATTGAGATTTTCTCCCTCCCCAATGAAGTGGATAATATCTCATATGGACGAACGCAAAAAAACTGGCACATCCCATCCATTCGAGCCAAATAGAAACTAAATCGGGCAAAGAAACTAAATTGCTTGACTAGCCAAATTTAACATTTCCAGCAACGGCGTGCCATCAACCGTATTCATAACTATATGGCAATCAAGAAGCTGAACCTCTTTCCTGTCTCCTCCCGGTGATTTTTACTCTTATTCTTCATTTTTCTGCATCATCTTCTCCTTGGGAGTGATCGTGAAAGAGATAGAAATTAAAATTATTGACATTGAGTGTTCGAAAACAGCACTGCGAATATTGACTTTCTGAGGAATGCAGGAAAAACTCTAGGTTTGTTCAACACTAGGACATTATCTCTTTTCCTCTCTTCCAAAGGTTCAACTTCAAAGGACAAGCCTGCTTACAACTTGCTCTCAACTGCACCCATTCGATGATTGTATACCTGACACCTCCTATTCTTTATCGTATCTTTGTATTCTCCCAGGGTCTTCCAGATCCTAAAGCTGTTCTACACATTCATTTTCTTTATGTCTGCTGGAGCTTGTCCCTTTTCTTTAAAAAAAAATATTTGAGCACTATCAATATTAAACCAATCTCCTTTGTAAGAAGGACCACAACCACTGGGCTAAATTCTATATAGTTTATTTTTCTATCTTTTATTCTGCAATCATTTTCCATATGCTAGTTAATTACATATGTATTGCGTGTTACGGAGATAAATGAAAAGATTTCTGGAAGGAGCTCCCTAAGACAGAGGCAAGGAGTTATTCTGTTTGAGAGAGGGCAATTTAATAAATATCTTATATTCAAAGCACCACAAATAATAATAAAAATGTCACTTCATAACAACAATAGGGCAAGAGCACACATGCAATTACCTTAATTAAATGACCATAACAGGAGATACAGACGTACCGAAAATTTTGTGATGACTTTTCTTTATTTCTTTGCATCTTTCGTGGACAACCCTTGGGAAAGCATTGATGAACAATGCCTAAACAATAAAAAATATAGCATATTTTGAACTTTTTTTTTTAGAGATTGCTTAATGCAATTTTCTTTGTGTTTCTACTACTGATTTTTTTTTTTTTTTTTTATAAGACAAAGCAATTATACAAGTTTAGTATGAATATAATCAAAAAGATCGAAAAATAAAATATTACGAAAAAGTATGGGGATGCTCTGGACATCAGTCCATAAAATCCTACCTAAATGCTTCACAACAAAAGAGGCTATCCAATCAGTAGTATTGTTTGCCTCCCGATAAATAGCCAAATATCCAAAATCTGTCCCTATATGTAGCGTACGACATTGGTTAAGTCCCCCTCAATGATGATGTGATCTGCTCCCAGACCTACCTCATGTACATGACATCCATCTAGGCCATTGAAACTCCCACCCACAGTAATAAGCCTCAAGTCTGGGCCTCGAATCGCAAAGCCAACAGCTCCTCTAATGCTAGACATGCTATCATCAAAGTTAACCTTGAAGAACCTAGGGGTGGGGGCTCCCACATGATGAATACCCAACGTATCACTGCATGAGCAAAAGGAGAGTCTCAAATATTCCAGCTTATCAAGATCGAACCATTAGATGGACGAACAATCTCTGTGGCCTAAGCTAGAGCCCTCTCTAAGGTAAACTTTGCAGCAAGCCTCCTTGACTCAAAAATTAGGTTGTTCTTAACAAGTTAGATATGGTACGTGGTATAAGTAGCATTGATTCCATACAATTTGGAGGTCTTGATGGTAGTACTCATCTGTAATGCCTCAAGAAAGGACGGAATTGGATCATTGAATGAACTCCCAATGGAAAGAAACTAATCCTCCGGCATACTTGCATGGCACTTGAGCAGTAGAAGAGGATATGGTCCATGATCCCATCATCCATCCCACAATCGGGGCTAGGGGTATTGGAAAAATATAGGATTGGATACTAGTATTTAGCTACTAACAAAAAATACAAATAAAAGTCTAACTACGGAGATTTGCAAAAAAGGAACAATGTTACCATGAAGTCGTGCTAGGCATTGCCCTTAAAGGTTGATTCACGCCCTCCCAAAAGCTATGCTTGGAGTAAAATGGACTTCTCAGCACAGCAACCCTCTAGGATTAAATCGTGGGTGTTTGATGTAGGTGTGCACTCGCACTACCCAAATCAATAATGGACAGCCTTCGTTCTTCCCTTTTAAGATGTTATTATAGCTCTCAAGTATTTCTCAATACAATTGTATTTTTAGAGACGTAGAGAGAATGTGTACAAGAAGAGAGATTTTTTGTTCTTCAAATTAATGTGTTTAACCAGAAGGATGAGAGGGGTTTATATAGAGAAAGATGTAACAACTAGTTTAGAAACATGTGCAAAAAAGGCTCCTCTAGTAAATAAAGTAGGTAGCAAGTGGTCATAAAGTATTATAAGTCTCAAAATATTTTATCATTTACAAGAAAGATCATTAACTCACTAGTATGACTTTTATTATTTTTTTCCAAGGAGGGTGTAAATGAATTACCAACCATCATCATACTAGAGTTAAAGTTTGAAACACGAAATTCACAAGTCATAACAATCCCCCATATGTTTCAAACTTTAACAGAAAAGAATAAATGAAACACTATACATTAGTATGGTTCTCGCAAGTTTGAACCATACCTTAGACTTTGCAAGTAAGAGTCTACTAGAGAAAAGGTAAAGTAACAACTTTTTTAATCAATATCCTTTTAGGATGGATAGCTCCACTCACTAGTCATATATTACTTCTGAACAAAGGCTATCTGAGCAGATTGGCATGTTATGGCCATGCGCCCATCCTGGATATCATGAGTGCTCCAGAGTCCATACCTAAAAACTTATAGGAAGCGGCCCTACTTCCACACTCACTTAGGTGGCATCCATCAAGGGTATGCTGCAACTAATACCTCACCTCCACATTTTGGGACCATGGATCTATTAAGAGCAAAAACTCAATCTCAATCTCATTGTAGCTATATTGCCTGCACCATATGGAGGGACTCATCACCAATCATCTCATATGATGGTGGATAACTCAAAGATGATAGTACTTTCCACTTGAGAAACATATAACTTTATGTGACCCATTGAACCTCTTTCATGGGATTTCTAATCATAGAGGTTGGGTATCTATTATATGGTTTCATCTAATGGGCATCAGTCCCATCCCCTTCGATGTATCACTTACTAGCATCCTAACAAGTGGCTTAGTCAGAGGATCCGTCAAATTCTTCTCTAACCTCACAAAATTTATGGATATAACCCCATCACTGACAAGCTGCCTTACAATATTATGTCTCAATCTTATGTGTTGACTTTTTTTATTGTAAATTTTATTCTTTGCTCGAGCAATAGCAGCTTGATAGTCACAATATAAACTTATAGATGATATTGGCACTTTCTATAAAAGAATACCAACCAATAAGTTCCTCAACCACTCACCTTTGGACCTAGCCTTCTCCAAGGCTATAAATTCTGATTCTATAGTGGATCTTGCTATGCAAGTTTGCTTGGATGATTTTCAAGAGACTACATCACCTGTTAAAATAAAAATATATTCAGTAGTAGATTTTAACTCATCAAAATTTAGTTTGCATCATTATATCCTTCTAATACCATAGGATATCCGTAATAACACAAATATAATCCATAATACCTTTTAAATATCTCAATAATCTATCAATGGTAATCTAATAATAACTATTAGAATTATGGGTGTATCTACTAAGTCTATTCACAGCATATGCAATATCAAGACATATACAATTCATTAAAAACATCACACTTCCAATTAATTGAGCATACTTAGTTTAATTAATACTTTCATCATTATTTTTCACAAGATGCAAACTAGAATCATAAGGTGTAGATAGAGATGAGCATTCAGAGTAATCGAATTTCTTTAGCATGCTTTCTCCATAATGTGATTGTGATAATATAAAGCATCCATCCTTTCTAAATAATTTAATTTCAATAATCACATTAGCTTCACCCATATCTTTCATGTCAAAATAAGATGCCAAAAAGCATTTAGTAGCATTCACAATGTCAATGTTGGTTCCAAATATAAGCAAGTTATCAACATATAAGTAAATAATCACACCAACATTATGTTCAAATTTGCTATAAATGCATTTATCAGCTTCATTTATCACATAGCCATTTGACATCATCACATTATTAAATTTTTTATGCCATTGCCTAGAAGCTTATTTTAAACCATAAAAAGATTTAACAAGCTTGCATACTTTGTTTTCCTTGTCTAGTACCATATACTCTTCAGGTTGTTCCATGTAGATCTCTTCCTCGAGATCACTATTAAGGAATGTGGTTTTCACATTCATTGGATGTACTACAAGCTTATAGATTGATGCAATAGCAAACAAAACTCTAATGGATACAATTCTAGTCACCGAGAGTAAGTATCAAAATAATTAACATTTTATTTTTTTTTGTAGCCCTTAGCTACCAACCTAGCCTTATATTTATCAATACTACTATTCATTTTAGTTTCTTTTTAAACACCCATTTACATCCAATAGGTTTTGTCTTTAGAGGCAAATCATCAAATTCCTAAGTATGATTAGATAAAATTGATTCTAATTCACTTTGAATAGCTTCTTTCTAAAAAGGTACATCAACAGAAGTAATGGTATCATTATAAGTTAAAGGATCATTACTAACAAGATATGTATAAAAATTATCATCAAAATTAATTTTCTTTCTTTCTCTTTTACTTCTCCTAAGTTCATGCTCTTGCTCATGTCCATTTTGCATATCATATGAATCATGTAACACCTCTTTGTCCTTATTCTTTATAGGAAAAGTATTTTCAAAAAAATGATGCATTACAGGATTCCATAATAGTGTTATGTTCAATCACATCACTCTTCACAACATGAAATCTATAAGTAATACTATCATATGCATAACCAATAAATACACAATCATAAGTTCTTGAATCAAGTTTTCTTTTTTTAGATTCGGATAATATCACCTTAGCTAAGTATCCCTACACTTTCAAGTATTCTAAGCTAGGTAATTTTCCAAACCAAAGTTCATATGGTGTCTTATCAATTTTTTTATAAGGTATTCTATTTTGTAAGTAACAAGCCGAAAGGATTGCTTCCCCCCACATGTTGGTAGGCAATCCAGGATTAACAAGCATAGCATTTATTATTTTCTTTAAAGTTTTATTTTTTCTTTCAGCTATCCCATTAGATTCACCTAGATTCAGGTGAACATGATGGAGTCACTTCATGCACAATACCATGTTCTTCACAAAAAATATTAAAATAATTAGATTCATATCACCACCTCTATTAATTCTCAACCACTTAATCTTTCTATTAAGTTGGTTTTCTATTTCATTCTTAAATTTTATAAATATTTCATCGGCTTCATCTTTGGTTCTTAAAAGATAAAGTTTAGTGTATCTAGAATAATCATCCACAAAATTATATAGAATTTTTTACTACCTCTTGTCATTGTGTGCTTTAAATCTCCCAAATCACTATGAATTAATCCTAATAATTCAGATTCTCTTATTATGGTTTTACAAGATTTCTTAGTTATTTTGATTTCAATAGAAACTTCACATTTATCCAAGTTAGTGTTGGCCAAGTTTGGTATTAATCCAATTTCTTTCATTTTCTTAATATAAGGCACATTCGCATGTCCAAGTCTATCATGCCAAACATCAAGAGAATCAATCAAGTATGCACAAGAAGAAGATGCATTTCCTTTATCATTTTTCCTATTTAATACATATAGACCATCACTAAGATAATCTTTTCCAACATACACATCATTTTTGGATAGTGACAATATTACTATCTTACCTTCATATTTGCATTGTTGAGAAGATAGATTGACACAAGGCAATGCCTGATGGTGGGTACATATAATACATCAAAGAGCAAAAGGAATTTTTTGGATGTCAATTTTAGTGGTATCTTGTCTTTACCCAAGATTAAGACCTTACTTGAATCCCCACGGTACACTACATCTTTTCCTTCTTCCATCAGAGTGCAAGAGGCAAAGGCTCCATTTATGGCACAAATATGCCTCATTACATCCGAATCCACGATCCATCTTTTTGACTCCTTCACTATATGTACCTTAAATACCACCACTACGATCATATTATCATCATTATCTTTATCCACCATGTTGGCTCTTGCCTTTGGATTGGGTTTTTGGTCTCTTCCTTTCCTTTGTCTACATTTTGCCATAAAATATCCTACTTTGCCACAAACAAAGCAAACACCTTTCTTCTTTTGGATATTAGGAGGGTTAAACCTTTTACTAGATGATGCATGATTATTATTATTCTTGAAAAAACTTTTAGAGCCTTGAGAACCTTTGGAAATATCATGCACAAAATTAGCTTTTGAAGAAAACTCCTTAGCTTGTTGAGCTTGTGCCATGTTTCTATTTTTATCTTCAATTTTAATATGCACTATAACTTCTTGAAGACTCATAGCTTTTCTCTTTTGCATGAAATTCAAATTATAATCTTTCCAAGAGTTGGATAATTTATTAACCAAACTTTGAGTGACAAACCTTCCAGATAAAACATCATTTTCTTTAGCAAGATCATCAACAAGTTTTGTAAATTCATTTATTTGCAAAACAATAGGTTTGTCATCCATCATTTGAAAATGATTAAAATTATGCACTAAAAATCTTTTACTACCTTCTTCCTCCAAAACATATTTTTGCACCAAAGCATCCCAAATTTCTTTAGCATGAGAATAATGACAATAAATATCATATAGATCATTTGAGAGAGCTCTTAAAATAGTATGTCTATACAACTTATCAGCTAATTCCCAATCTTTCAAAGCTTGAGTATAATTTTTAGTGTCATTATTGGGTTTGTAAAAACAGAATCAATATTACTAAAATCCAAAACTTCTTTAACCCAATTTTGCCACCTCTTAAAATTATTTCCATCAAAAGGTTCAATCTTTGAAGCATCGGGAATAATCTTAGTAGTGGCTAAAATACTTGTACCATAATCAATCTTTAAGATTGTTGGAAAAATATAGGATTGGATACTAGTATTTAGCTACTAACAAAATATACAAATAAAAGTCTAATTATAGAGATTTATAAGGAAGGATCAATGTTATCATAAAGTTGTGCTAGGCACTGTCCTTAAAAGTTGATTCGTGCCCTTCCTGAAGTTATGCTTGGTGCAAAACAGGCTTCTCGACACAACAACCCTCCAATATTAATCGTGGGTGTTTGGTGTAGGTGCGCACTCACACCATCCAAATCAATAATAGACAACCTTAGTTCTTTCCTTGCAAGATGTTGTTATAGCTCTCAAGTATTTCTCAATAAAATGGTATTTTTAGAGACGTAGAGAGAAAGTGTAGTAGAAGAGAGATTTTTTGTTCTTCAAATTAGTGTGTTTAACATGAAGGTGAGAGGGGTTTATATAGAGAAGAATGTAATAATTAGTTTAGAAACATATGCAAAGAAGGCTCCTCCAGTAAATAAAGTAGGTGGCATATAAAGTATTACAAGTCTTAAATTTTTTATCATTTATAAGAAAGATCATTAACTCTCTAGTATGACTTTTATTATTTTTTTTTCAAGAAGAGTGTAAATGAATTACCAACTATCATCATACTAGAGTTAAAATTTGAAACACCCAATGCATAAGTCACTACAAGAGGTAGGAAGGTCGAGGTCTCTATCCCTCAAAATTATACTGGTGAGGAGATGACCCCATGCCACATTCCAAATAAAGAAGCAAACTCGGGGTTTTGTGCCAAGCCTCCAGATCTAGGCTATATCCATCCTCCTGATCTGCTCCTTCTTATGAAAGTTATAAAGGTCCCTAGCCACCATGCTTGGATTGAAAAAAGCCCTCTAGACCCTCAGATCCTAGCTACCATGAATAGGATTAGATTGAGATAAAACCCTCTCGGCCAGCTAATCTCCAAATAGATGGGCCACCAATGGAGTATCCTAGCCCTCCTAGAGAGGAATAAATCACAAACCTGCATCATCTCTCTACCCTTTGTGTTGACAAAAGTCGGCCACTATATCAAAGGGGGGTCAATCTTCTAAGGATCTCGAAGAAGACTAACAGACTATCCATCCCCTATCAATTATCTAATCTAGGAGTCTTGAAGAGTAGATCTTTCTCCACATAAAGAAACTACTCCAACTATCATGAATGTCCTCAGAGATCATCCACAAGTTTTACTAACCCATATTGTCATATTCCATAGGCTATCATATTAGAGAAGAAATCTTGCAGCATATCTAACAAGCAGTGCCTCGTGCCTCACCAGTAGAGACTAGATATCAAGGCCCACATCCCTGACTGGCTAGCACATAATATTCTAGGCCACAAGGTGCACCCCTTTTCTCCATACTGGGATCTTCATAAAAAACTTCTGAAGAGCTGCTTAAGCTTCACTAAGGAGGTCTTCGGCAAATGGATGTTAGACATCAGATAGATCGAAACAGTACTAATAACTGATCATACCAATGTAACTTTACCTATCATTGATAGCAATCTGGCTTGCCAGCCCTCAAGTCACTCTTGGATGGACTACTCCATCTACAAGTACTCAACCCTTCAAAATCTCCATCCAGTGATCAATTGATCGGGATACCCATGTAGCACCATACTTTGTCCTACTTTGAGATATCCAGCTTCTCTCTCATTGCCTACCTCACTTGCAATCTAGTATTCAGATGGAAGTAAACTTTTGACTTAGTGAGATTCACTATTTGCCTACATGTAGTAAAGTACTTTAGTAGAATCTTTGCAAATATAATAGCATTTTGGATAGTCGTTTTGCTTACCAAAAGACAGTTATTTGCAAAGAGCGAGTGTGAAATTGGTTGGGCACTTGAAGCAGGCACATAGAAGTTTAAAGCTTGCCCTAAGGTCATAACTCATAAGGCAAAAGAAAGAGCATCAAAGTAAATAATAAACAAGTAGGAGGACAAGGTTTAACCTTGATGCAGGCCAACAATAGATCGAAAGAATATCATCAGGATAGCATCGATCAAATGGCAAAGAATATAGCACGAATACATCCTCTGATCCAACTGATCCACCGACTATATAATAAAGCTTTCTAGAGCGTGCCAAAGAAGCTCCCAATATATGCAGTCATAAGCTCTCTTTGTATCAAGCTTAATGGCTATAAGACACCAACAAGCTAGAAATCTCTGCAAATCATGTATAATCTTCTGGACAATCAATACATTATTGGACATGCTACAACCTCCAACAAAAGTCTTCTGCTCCGAGCAGATAAGATGCGGGAGTTTCGTCTAGATCCTATCTATCATAATCTTAATATATACCTTATACAAGATGGTGCACAAACTGATCGGCCTAAAGTGATTTAGCTCAAATGCATCCATACTATTCAAAAACAGAGATATGAAGGTCTACTTGCACGCCTCGACATTAACCATATATTCAAAAAAAAATACTAGATAGCGTCAACCATCTCTCAGTGATGATAACGGTCTAGTACCATCTAAAAAAGAGTAGAAGAAAGCTATCTGGATCAAATGCCTTAGCCTGCACCCCAGATTGTCCTCTAGACCTCCTCTACCAACACCGCTCCAGTGAGGGAGGCATTCTCTTGTGCAGACACTTGATCGATCAGGGGCAGATATAAGAGAGGCTCAACTCCATCTAGACTAGCCATCCATTTGTATCTCAAGCAATCAAAAATCTTCTATTTGACATCCTCCTTAGTGTCAACATAATGTCCACTACTAATGTTCACTAATTGAAACTGATTTTTATGCCTTCAAAAGATGGACGGATAAAAAAAACTTGATGTTTCTTATCCCCTCTCTGATTCAGTGTACTCTCAACTTCTATTATCAAAGCACCTCTTACTGTCATAATAGAGAATGATGAGCGAATAACTTCTCATGAAGGTTAGCCAAATATCCCTCAGAAAGCCTACCATCTTAATCCTCACTCATCTAAAGCTTAGAGGTGGAAGCCTCAATATTCTTCAACCTTCTAAAAATATTACCGACCTCCACCTGATTCTACAATCGTAGCCTGTATCTTATCAGCTCCAACTTGCGTGTGACCCTACACATGACACTATCTTGAACTGGCATCCGCCATACCTTATACATAATATCTTGGATCATGGGTAAGCTAGCCAAAACTTCTCAAATTGAAAAAAACTCCGACAGGAGAGCACTGCAGTAATAGAAATCAAGACTGGACAGTGATCAAATGCTATTCTCGACAAGTGATGCATCCAGTGGTTGAAAAAATACTATATCCAATTGGCTGTGACAAAAGTCTATCAATCCCCTCCCAAACCTTGGTATTCCCCTAATGATTGTTGCAATATATGAATCTGAGACTAATGAAGCCAAGATCAACTTATCCATTCTCCATAACAAAATTTCCAAACTCCTTGATCTCAATGTTGCAGAGTAGGGCCTTTCCCTCTCCTCTTTTAAGGCCCATTAATGCAATTGAAGACCCTCAACTAAGGTTGGATGCCCTATTTGACTAACCTAGATACCTCATCTCATAAAATCTGGTGCTTTTTATAATCAGTGCTTGCATAAACATCAGATAAAAATCAAAAAAATTTATTTATTTTGAGACCATAAAAATAACTTGTTGAGCGTAGTTATGAAATACATCAATACTAGCTCCACCACTCTGCCATACAATAATAATATCTCCCGCAAGACCCTACGACTTAATGATATAAAATCTTCATGACACTGGAAAACTACGTCAGATGCGAGCCAAGCCATTGCCAGCCAGTGAGTCTCCAAAAGTACACAAATATCTAAACTATGCTATTGAACCAGTCATTTGAAGGTGGAAGAGAAGGAGGGCCTCCCAGCCCCAGGGACATTCAACAATAAGATCTTTATTGATGAGAGTTTGTACGGGGTGGGGATGCCAAGTCCCCTGCCTAACTAGCTCACATCTCAAGTTCCAACTCTTTCTCCCTCGACTGATCGCCATCATCCTCCTATCAGGCCGGCCCACCACTCTCCTTATTCAAAGCCGCTCTAATGCATTGGACCACAAGACCATAGGAGGTGCTATCTTGAAGGTCCAACCTAATATAACTAGACTCACCATAGCTATCCATCCTCTTGGCAGGCTTGGAGGTCTCCCGATAATGCATCATTCCTTTGGGTTCCCCAACCTCATGTGACTTTTCCTTAGTGGCAAGTACCTCACCCTTCTCATTTTGCCCATCAGCACTTCCCACAACCCCCGACAAACTCCTTAAAGCTTCACCCGACTAATCTGGGCTACCATCGTGCACTACGAGCTTTGCCATTAGGCCTAAAGCTAATTTAGAAATGGCCATCCCACCTCTCAAGCCTGAACTCACTTGAAACCCATCCACCAGGCTCGGCCTACTCGGCGCATCACCCCATTTTGCTTGGGAGTGGACCAAAGGCACACCAGCCAATGGGCTCGACCCATCAGCCACATCAACCCCCTTTGGTTGGGGCTAGGTCAAAGGTGCAATCGGGCTCTTGGCCTATTTAAGGTGGGTTGAGCTAGAGCCCACATCAGACATGGGCTGATCCTTAAGAGCCCCTTCCCCCTCCTAGCCCATAACATATGAACACCACTCGAGCCCAATTCCACCAGCATGTCAAACTGAGTCCTTGTCTGAGTCACAGACTCAATGATCTTCAAAGGATCGACATCATTCCAATTGAGTCACCTCTCCGATGATTGCCATTGGATGACCTCAGATGACTCTTGCCACCCATCAGAGTCCAATGGATAACCCAGTGAGCTTGGCTGCTTCGATGGCAAGCTTGGCCTCAACAAGGAATTGGGACTGGATGAGTTAGGGTTTGACTTGTGTTCCCTCCTCCCTTTTGCAATGCTCTGACTCGCCCTAGGCTTTCATAGCTTAGATGTCATTAACCATGGACCGAGCCAAGACCCGACCATAGCCACCTGGGCCTCATCCCCATCGGCTTGTGTTGAGGAACTTTGGCTCAGCAAAGGCCTTCCCCTGGCTCAAATTAACCTGCTCTACCTTGAAGCTTGATGATTGGAGTGAACAATAGTTGCCTTTAGATGAGGGATCAACTGACTAGAAGTAGCAGTCATCATCAGAGTGGCTAATCTGACCACAATAGTAGCAAACTACTGATAGATTTTTGAAAACAAAGGATTGCCAAGAAACCATGCCGTTCCCCTTGATGGAAACCCCTGGTTTCAAAGTTTCTATGGCATCAATTTCCATCCAACTTTGGTATACCTAACTTCTAAAGTTGATCCACAAAATTATCCATGGCGATTAGCTTCTCGACTTCCTTTGTGATGCCTATGATCATCCTCATGTTTCAGAACTCGATCAGAAGGCTAGGTAACCTCAACCACACCACAATCTTCCAGATAACATTCACCCCTAGGATAAAATTGGGCACCCAAGGTTCAATGGCCAAAAGTTGCCTGGCGATGAACCAAAGGGTACTTTAAGGATAGTGTCCAACTCCTCCATTAAAAGGAAGCAAAACAGTTGATGATCCTGCTAGAGGAAAGTCTTGACCTCACCTTGAAGCTTCCCACTTTACTTGAAGTCTTTGGCCATCCACTCAATTGGGACTCTACGACCTAGGCTTTGGTTGATCATAGCCATGTTCTTTTATTTTCGATATGAATCCTCCATCACTTCCTTCGAAAACTCTAAGACTTTCATGAAGTACTTTTGCAACCTCTCGATCAACACTTTGAAGATCTTATGGAATGTCCACAATGGCTGTCGAGGTTGGCCCTAGACTTAAGGGTGCAAAGGGATCAGGTCAGATCGAGGTCACTCATCCTTGATTAGGTCCTAATGTTAAACCCAAAATCAAATCCAATAGAAGTGGAACTAGGTTGAGTCTAGTGTATGACCAAAATTTTCGATCCAACAGGTCATTCGGGTTGGATTGGATCCATGTATAACTCAATTCCAACCAAAAAATTTAGGTCGAAGACAAACATAGCTAATTATATTTTAACTACTATATAGCCAACTACTATTAACTATACAAAATAGATAACAAATAATATTACTCAAGTATAAATTAAGATATAAAACTAATTTTAAACCTATCTTTATGTTAAAAATTATTGAGGTAAGTCAATCGACCCCCGACTCAAGTCAACCAACCCCGACTTCGACTCAACAAAGGCTGACCGACCGAACATACAACTTCAACTATTCTTCGACTGACGGGACAAATCACACCAACTCATTGTCAGTAGACCGATCGACATTCGACTACTATCGATCAACAGCAGATAGCTTGAATAACCTTCGATGCAAGACTGTCGGTATATCAGAACTACTAGTCGATGGTTCGCTCGAACCTTCTACCGACATATCAATATTACCGACGTATAGTCGGCCAATCTATTTCACATATTATAACTGCTATGAATGGTTATCGACTGCGTATCATCATAATTAATGAGAATTAACAGCCTACTAACTCCATAATTATGGTCCGATAATTTAGCATCATAAAAAATGGAACAACGTGCTCGACAGTTACATCAGAATCATCTATAAAAGGAGGGTAAGTAAACAGCACCAGTAAGACATACTTAAATTAGAGCTCTGTTACTCTCGACATTCATAAATCTACTATTCACCAATTTTCTCTCTGACTTAAGCATTGGAAGATCCCCACCAGTTATAACTCCGTTCTGTGAGGATGTTGTTTTGTAGGTGCTCATCACCGACGATAAGCGACAGGAAGTTGGCCGCAACAGATTGACGCACCAAGTAGGGAGAAAGACATCTGCAGTCGATCATGCCTAAAATCATAGCCCAACTTTCAACCAGTTCGGCGAGGCACTCTTTTCGCTAGGAAGATCTTCCCCCCACCTCCGGTAGCAGAGCCTAATTTCTCGTACCCCGTGGTCATCACGGATGCCCAGATCACTGCACTTATGTAGCAGATGAATGTTTTGATGGAAGCGGTCAAAAGTCTCTAACAGCAGCAAACCTAGCAACAGCAACAACTGCCGGCGAAACAACCGGTGGCATAGTCGGTGCCTTCCAGGCACAGCTACCGTCTTCCGCGACGATCACCTTCTTTTTTTCTGGAGTGACCGTCTCGACACTCCCATCGAGATGGACGATCACATTCTCGACACTCTCACCGTGTCACCCACCACTCGCGGCATTCTCCCTCTCCTTCCCATCTCTATAGTGTTAGGAAGGAGAAACGACCGCGAATGCCTTCTGCTTCTCCTTCAAACTCGTCGGGAGGTTCCACTCCTGGAATCTTCCGAAAACAGCGGTTAGACGACTATGAACGTAAGTTTCAGGAGTTTGACCACCGACTTGTCCGACTTCAAGTGGAAGGTCGGAAGTCCTTTGATGACTATGACTTCCACACCACCCAGCCTCTTTCTCAGCACATCTTGGACGAGCCAATCCCGTCTCGATTCAAGATTTCACAGGTAGAAGCATACGACAGCTCCATCGATCCAATCGATCACCTGAAGAGCTATAAAACTCTCATGATGATCCAGAGGGCAACTGACGCTCTCTTATGCATCGACTTTTCGATAACTCTTCGAAAAGCTGTTTGGACCTGGTATTTCGAGCTTCAGTCGGGAAGCATCGATTTCTTCGAGTAGCTCGAACATTCTTTCATAGCCCACTTCAGCACTAACCAAAGGCCACCACGAACATTCGACAGTCTCTTCTCAGTCAAACAAAGAGAGACTGAGACATTAAGAGACTTTGTGGCCTGTTTCAATATGGCCATACTTGAGGTTAGAGACCTCAATGAGGACATGGCTATATCAGCCATGAAAAGAGGTCTGAGGGGATCTAGATTCTTCTCCTCTTTGGACAAAACTCTCCCTCAAATCCATGCTGAACTTCTCGAACAGTATACAAGTACATCCGCACAGGCGAGGGTACTTCTGACCGATACCAGATAAAAGATAAAGGTCAGAAGAAGAAATAGAAGAAGAGTGGAGCTTCGATCGAATCAAGTCAGCCATCTTTCAATAAGCAAGCTTCACCCCAATGACGGAGTCCGAAGCCGAGCTATGGTAGGTTTGACTCTTATACTCCTCTCTCTGCCCTCCGTGCACAGATTCTCATAGAGATAGAAGGAGCAGAGTACCTACGACATCTCCTATCAATAAAGGCACCCTCGAAGAATCATAATCAAAAAAAGTACTGTCGATTCCATCATGATCACGGTCACGATACCGATCAATGCATCCAGTTCAGGGATGAGATAAAAGTCCTGATCCGATGAGACTACCTCAAAAAGTACCGAAGGGATCAGCCGACTCAATCTCCTACTGACCGACGACCTCAGCCGTAAATTGAGGAGGCTATCAATAATCAACCAACTGCAGGAGTGATCAATATGATCTCTAGGCAACCGAACTGGGGGGGCAACTTTCGAAAAAGAGTCGGCGAAAAGGCAACGACTCAATGATGTAATAATTTTTTTAGAAGAAGATGTTCAAAAAATTCAAACTCTCTATGATGATGGTGTTGCTATTTCGACAACAATAGTAAATTATGATGTAAAAAGAATCCTTATAGATAATGAAAGTTTGACTGATATTTTTTTGTATTCATCTTTTTTTTGAATATGACTACCGACTGATCAACTCAGAAGAGTCTCAATACCGTTTATCGATTTTACTGGGGATGCTGTTACTGTGGAAGAAAAAATTTCTCTCCCTTAACTACAGGAACTGAACCACTGCAGAGTACTATTCTTGTGACATTCATGGTTGTTCGAGTTTTTTCGGCCTATAATGTTATACTCGGATGACCTAGTCTTAATGCATTGAGAGCAGTAGTCTCGACATACCATCTACTATTTCAGTTTTCGACAAGGAGTGGAGTCGGAGAAATGCGTGGAGACCAACAGTTAGCCCAATGCTGCTTCTTAGTTTCTACACAAAATAATAAACCTGAAGACTCTCTACTTGTCAACAAATTGGATCAAAGAGAGAATCAGGAGAGGTGTGAACCAACTGAACAATTGGTTTCCATCCCACTAAAAGAAGAAGACCTTGAGAAGACGGTCCAAATTGGATCGCAGTTGTCTGATTTGGAGCGACAACAACTAATAAATCTACTGAGAGTAAATGCTGACATCTTTACTTGATCGACCACTGATATGCCGGGCATCTCTCTGGATGTAATAACTCACTAACTCAATATCAATCTGAATGTCAAACCGGTGAGACAGAAGAAATGACCTTTTGCCTTCGAAAGACAGAATATCATTAATGAAAAGGTCGATAAGCTCCTCACGGCAAGCTTCATCAGAGAAGCTACTTATCCTGATTTGCTCGCCAACATAGTGATGGTGAGAAAAGTCAATGAAAAATGAAGAATCTGCATCGATTATACAGATTTGAACGAAGCTTGTCCAAAAGACAGCTTTCCATTATCAAAGATTGAATAATTGATTGATGCGACTTCAAGCCATTGAGTTTTAAGCTTCATGTATGCCTTCATCAGATATAATCAAATTTAGATGGTGCTTGAAGACGAGGAGCATACAGCCTTCGTAGCTGATAAAGGCATATACTGTTATAAAGTGATGCCTTTCGATCTGAAAAATATCAGAGCCACCTACCAATGGCTTGTCAATAAGATCTTCAAGACACAGATCGGGCAAAATATGGAAGTATATGTGGATGATATGCTGGTGAAAAGTCTTCAAACTTCAGAGCATGTTTGGGATCTGGAAGAAGCCTTTAGTACACTTCGACGATATCAGATGAAGTTGAACCTGACTAAGTGTGCATTTGGAGTGACTTCTAAAAAATTTCTCAAATTTTTTATATCACAACGAGGAATCGAAGCTAATCCCGAAAAGATAAAAGTCATAATCGATATGAAGTACCCAAGCTCTAAGAAAGAGATATAGCAACTCAATGGAAGAATCGTCGCACTTGACCGATTTATTTCTAGGTCGGCTGAAAGATGCTTGCCATTCTTCAAGATTTTACGGTAGACGAAGGACTTCTCATGGTCAGATGAATGTCGATAGTCCTTCGAAGACTTGAAAAAGTATCTAACCTCTCCACCACTACTCACAAAACCAAAGGTCGGAGAAATGCTGTATCTCTATTTGATGACTTCATCTGAAGTGATCAGTTCGGTGCTCATCCAAGAAGATGAAAATTGAATCCAAAGATCGATCTACTATACTAGCAAAGTACTTTATAATACCGAAGTAAGGTATTCAAGGGTGGAGAAAATGATCTACGCTCTGATTATATCATCACAACGGTTTCGTTCATACTTTCAAGCACATCCATTTGTGGCCTTGATAGATCAACCGTTAGAGGCAATCTTACATCGATCTGATACATCGGATCGAATGGCAAAGTGGATAGTAAAGCTTGACGAATTCGACATACAATACTGTCTACGACCATCAATGAAAGTGCAAGTTCTGGCCGACTTCGTCGTCGAATATACAATACCAAACAATAAACCAGAGGATGAAACTGGTGATACCATAAAGCAGACCATGACTCCCAAATCCGACCTAACATCGACTTGGGTGCTGTATATTAACAGAGCATCTAATGCACAAGAGAGTGGAGTTGGTCTCATTCTTATAATTTTTGAAGGAATGATTATCGAATACGCCCTACGGTTTAACTCCAAAGTATCAAATAATCAAGCCAAATATAAAGCACTCTTAGCTGGCTTGAAAATAGCTAAGAAACTTGACATCGACAGTCTGAAGGTCTTCACTGACTCGCAATTAATTGCTGGACAAGTCAAGGATGAATTTGAAGCCCGAGATCCTATCATGATAAAGTATCTTCAGAAGGTGAAGGATCTTATATCAACCATGAAATATTTTGAGATCTTCCACATTTCGAGAACCAAAAATACTCGGACCGACACACTCTCCCGACTTGCAACTACTTCCTTCAACTCGCTGGGTTCAACATTTGTTGAATGTTTTGAACAGCCGAGTATCAACAAAGTCGATGAAGTGTTACAACTCACTGTTGAACCGAATTGGATGGATCCAATCATCCAGTACCTGACTGATGGGACTCTCCCTATAGATCCCTCAGAAGCTAAACAACTCCGATGGATGGCCTCTCAATATATCATGATGAATGATTATCTCTACAAGAGATCATTCTCACTTTTTTTACTAAAGTGTTTGGGACCAACAGATGCCGACTTGCATTCCGAGAAGTTCACAAAGAAATTTATGAAAATCACTTGAAGGGCAAATCACTGGCCTATAAAGTCCTGCGAAAAGGATATTATTGACCCACCATGAAGAAAGATGTAGCTGAGTTTGTCCAAAGGTGTGAATCATGCCAGAAGTATGCAAATATACAATACCAACCGACCAGCCAACTAATATCGATTGTTGCACTATGGCCCTTCGCACAGTGGAGAATTGACATACTTAGTTCTTTCCCTCCGGTATCTGGTCAGAGAAAATTCATAGTGGTTACTATTGATTACTTCACCAAATGAGTTGAACTGGCACAAATTACTAAAAGTAAGATGGAAGACTTCATTCAAAAATCAATCATATGCAGATTCGGTTTGTCACACACTATTATCACTGACAATGGTCAGCAATTCGACAATCAGAACTTCAAAGAGTTCTGTGAGAAATTTCATATTACGCACAGACTCATATAAGTTGGCCATCCACAATCAAACGGAGATGTGAAGGTAACCAACCGAATGATTCTACATGGACTCAAAACTCGACTGAATGAAGCTAAAGGTCTTTGAGTGAAAGAACTATATCTGATCTTATGGGCATATCGAACAACCCCTCGCATACCGATGAAAGAATCACCATTTAATTTGGCTTACGGGACAGAAGCAATGATCTCACTTGAGATCGGATTGCCATCGACAAGAGTCGAGCAATACGATGAGCCAAGCAATTCTGAGTGTCGGAGAGCCGACTTAGATCTACTTTCAGAAGTCTGACAGCAAGCTCAAATTCGAATGGCTGCATATCGGCAAAGGATAGCTCGGTACTATAATACAAGGGTCAAGTCGAAGATTTTCTGGTCAGGAGATTTGGTCCTAAGAAAAGCAAAAATCTTAAAATCTTTGGATCAAAAAAAATTATCTCCAAATTGGGAAGGACCTTACAGAATAGCTGAAACACTCAGATCGGATGCATATCGACTAGAAATACTTGAAGGGTCAGCCATTCCTCGAACATGAATGCTGACAATTTAAAGATGTATCATTAATAAAATTGTCCATGTATACATTGTTCAGAATGAAATATAGAATTTTAGAATCACAAGTCTCGATCAATTACGAAATGATTTTGAACCGATAAGTGAACGATCGATTTTTATCAACCATCGACCGTACACCGACTTTCACTATAAAAGCCGAACTACTTACTATACTTCAACTCTAAATTTATCTCGATTTTTCACTATAAAAACTGACATTAATCGTATCGGCTTTCATTGTAAAAGCCATAATACCGACTATATCTCAGTATTAAATATACTTCGATTTTTCACTGTAAAAATTGATCATAGTCGAAAGATCAATCATGCCGACTTAGTCCCAACTAAGCAGAATACTATGCCAATACGATCAAGATCGGATTGAAATTATACCGATTTGGCTACGGTCAGTCGAAGGATATTCGGCTTGCCACCGATTATCAAATAACTTGACGTACAAATCCGACTAAACGTCGGACCCAGGATATTCGACTTATTATCATTTATCCTAATTCTTAAAGTATGTCAAAAGAACTATACGACTAATGGATGATTTTACAAGTCCTACCGAACGTTCAGTTCCCCAATTGATGTTCGGTAGCTAAATAACTATGCATTGCAGACAAGTAAAATCAGACAAGCAAAATAAAGTCTTGACTTAAAAAATTTTTTTCATTCATTACAAAGAAGAGATTACAAAATTGGACCAAAATCTGATTACAAGTGTTTGATTACAAAAGGAAGAAAAATAAAAATACATCGATCATCAGTCGCCACCTTCATCTCTTTGCTCTGGAGTAGCTTCGGAGCTTGGATGACCTTTGGTGTTGTCGGCATCCTTCCTTCAACCGGCACTGTGTCTTTTTCAACAGCTCCATCTTCCGACCCTGGAGGAACGATGCTGCTCAAGTCGAGATCGGGTATAATTTTTCGACCGCATCTCGGCCGTCTTCATATCCGACGTAGTAGGTGGCGAACCTGCCTTCGAAGATCTCTTTCTTGAATTCTTCTGAATTTTTGAAGTCCTCGATTGTTTGACTCAATGCCTTCCTCGTCAACTCCACTTTCGCCTTCGCCAACTCAACATCGGCTCGTGCGGAAGACGACTCCTCTTCGGCTAGTGCCAACCTTTCCAGTCTGGCCCGATGTCGTCTACGTTTGGCTTCGAGTTCAGCAATACATCCGTCTCGTTCTCGTCGAAACTGATAGATGGAGTGTTTCTTGCTCTTGACCCGCAACTCAAGAGCTGAAATATTTTGATGAGCTGACTCAAGCTCGGCTCCAAAAGATTTCAAGTCGTCAGTCAATCAGGAGACTTCCTGCTGAAGCTTGACCTCCCGTTCAGCTGCTGACTTAAGTTGCTCAAGGGCAGCTGCCTTCTCAGCATTGACGTGTTGGGAATAGTGTCCCAAAGCCAATCGTCAGCCTGTTGAAGGTTGTACTCCTTTTGTATTAGTACATGAATTATAAATAAATAAAAGTTATTTTGATATTTTTTTATCACAAATATTTCATCTTCTAATGAACTCCTATGTTGTGGTGAAGTCCTTAGGACTATTTAGACTCGACAAAGGAGGATTTGTCGCTTAGTCCTTAAACATGTTCGCGACCAAATGATACGTTGTTACCAAGGACGATAACGTTTATCGAGCATAGGTCGTTGTGTGCTATATGGGTTGGTTGTCCTCATAACCAAAGAGTGTGGAGACACTCCTATTGCATACAGGTGAGATGTAATGGTACATCTGCACTGAACGTGACCAACTCCAGAGCTATTTCTGCTGTCAAGATTTGCTCCGATGGGATATGGGTATAAATGTCCCTCCGACCTGAGACCCCCACGGTGACTTGCAAGCAACTCACTGCACTTAGGCACTGGACTACCTGAATTTTTAATTCAATGACGGAAGGCTGCTGGGTGTAGTCAAGTACTTGACTTGTCGGTGCGTGTGTCAAGATGGGATTGACCACTCCAGTTTAGGAGCTGTGTACAGTCGTATTTCAATTTAGCAAAACCTTGGTCAAGGTAGTCCTAGTGAGGAGTTACAGGACTAATTGAGTTAAGCACGATTCGGATGATATCATCAGGGTTGACAGTTTAACCCTGAGTCATCCTAAACACAGGGGTCAAAAGGGATGAATTATAGGGTAACCATATTCACGTAGGTTCTGAATGTTGCGATTGTGATTATTCGACCTATCCGATCATCGGGTACCATTGCTAGATGGTCACTTCGATTAGTACAGAAATTGGTTCCTGTGCTACCGGCTTAGGTTTGAACCTGCGGGGTCACACACATTAGTGGTTCCCTTCTGATCAGATGGCTGATTATGAGTCTTATGTGTCTGGGACTCTATGATTGAGAATTAGGATTCTCTGATCATGAGTTCCACATATTTTGGGTACCGGGGTCAAAATTTTAAATTTTAAATTTTGAATTTGAAATTTGAACTCTTTGATCAGGATTTCATATCGATGGTCTCTGATGCCTGATTGCCCATCGAATTTGGATTCAATATTTATGAGAGGTTTAATTAGTGATTTAATCAATAATTAACTCAATTTGATTGAGTAATTATTTTTGGATCAAGTCCAATTGAATTGGATTCAGTTTGGATTGACCCGATTAGGTTAAATGTTGACCTAATCGCTAAGGTGGTTTAGTCCCTGATTTGATCAGAGATTAGGTTTAGTTAATTTCTGATTTGATTAGAATTTTATTGAGCCTAATTAAACCTAATTAAGTTGGATTTAATTTATTCTAATTGTGCTTAACCTATTTAGATTAGGTTGTCTCAATTAGGTTCAAACCACCTTGACTTTTCTCCCTGCGCCACCTCACTTCTTCTATGCATATTTAAATTCACGAGAAGCAACTTCTCATGAATTTTCTCCACGCAGAATCCATCCCACGCCCACTCTTGTGCGCCAAATATCTGGATAAAAATAAGTTGGTTGGCCATTCAAATTCAAAAGAAAGTTTGAATTTGAATGAGCAACCAACTAATCCATGCGCCATGGTCTTATCTTGTGCGCCCCATATTTTACACGAAAAAATATTTCTCATGTAAACTCTCCATGCACAAATCAACTCACGCCCCTTCTCTTCTCACGCACAAGTGGATAGGGATGAGTTGGTTTTGCATTTGAATTCAAATTTGATTTGAATTCAAATGTGCAACCACTTATCTTTATCCTCTCACGCGGATACGATACGTTCGACGTTGTTTTAAAAAGAGGAGAAAGGTGGGACGTGTGTAAAAATTTTAGGAGAGAAACTTTGGGGCGTGAGAAAAGTTTGTGCGCAAGGTGAAGGTCCAAAACCTTCTGAGAGAAAAAGAAAGAAAAGAAAGAAAATTGAGCGCAGGGTTTCTAGTGTGTACCCTAAGGTTTCTACCTAGGGTTTGGGAAGTGAGATTGGTGTGCCACGAGTGTTGTGAGTCCATCAAATTTTAGGGAGAGATCCATCAGCCTCTCAAGCAACCGTGCAAATGATCCAGAGCATCCGAGGAGTCGGCACACATTGATCGAAGGAGTTCGATCAACATCTGCCATCAAAAGGGTGAAATCACAAACTAGCATTCGTGAGGAGCTGATCAGACGGGAGCTTCGTGTGGATGATCCGCAGAGGCCAGATATTTGTATGGCTACGATGTGATGATCAGAGCCCCCTGATGGTGATCAAATTATGGTGATCGACTACCCGCAAAAGGTGATGTGTTCTGAACACAGTACTGTAAAAGGTTTACTGATTCAAATTTGAATTTCAAATTTAAATGCATACTATTTTATCATATTTAGATCCTAGTGTAGGATTAATTAGTATTAATTAATGAGATTAATTAATAATTTTGCTGTAAAATAATAATTTTGAAAAAAATTTAAAATTACCATTTTGCCCCTGCACTAAATTTTTGCTACAAATGGTATCAGAGCATGGTTCTAGAATATGATATACATATGCATGCGTAGATTAAGGTGTAATTTATAAGTTTAAATTTAAAATTCAAAATTCAAAATTCAAAATTCAAAAATTTTGAAATTTAAAATTTGGTTGAAATCTCAAATTTAAAATTTGAAATTTGAAATTTGAAATTCAAAATTTGAAATTTGAAATTCAAAATTCAAAATTTAAAATTCAAAGATTGGAAATTCGAAATTCGAAATTTGGTTGAAATCTCAAATTTAATATTTAAAATTTAAAATTTAAAATTTAAAATTTAAATTTTAAAATTGGTATATTTAGATATACTTGATCCAAGTAGCAAGTAATCTAATTGGGTTGGTTGCCATGGCCGTCCGGTCATAGGAGAAAAGTAGGGTTTAAAGGCCCTCTCTTCCCATTCGATGGGGTCTCCTATGACGGTAGGGGTGCCGATGCAATTATACCCCATGTCGATGAAGCAGCGAAAGGACTTAATTAAGAAATTTATCATGAATGTGTTAGATTAGATCTAAAAAATAAAAAAAAAGTTCATGATTTATTTTGAGTTATTTTCTGTTATGAAATGAGCAATGAGATTGCTGTTTATGAAATATGCTGATCCGTTTGTGAAATGAGTCAACACATTTGGTGAACAGAAAATAAAATCTTTTAAAATTTAAAAATTTATTTTCGAAATGCCAAATCCTGACCCATCAGCCCAAGTACTTAATTAAAAGAATTAAGTATTGTCTAGTAGGTCTAGAATTGTGAATTAACACCTAAGACAATTGCATAAACTTGTGGGTCAATGGGTTAGATGAATTAGGTCCATAATTGGGTTAGACCTAAGGTTAGCTTAAAAAATGGACTAAATGGAGTAATTGGTCAAATCTAATCAAAAGTTGAATTAGATTAGGTCAATGATACTCTAGACTCAACTTCAATAGTTGTAGTTGAATGGGTCCATGTCTTTAACTAGACCAAGATGAACTTAATTCATGGCTATGCGGTGGAGCCCTATTTACTAAGTTGATTAAAATTAAAACTAATGAACCGGTTGGTGTCTAAGGTAAGTTCGGCAGTTTTGACCAGTGGTTCTTAAGCGGGAGCTACTCGCATTGATTCGATCATTGACGAGTTAATGGCAAATCCCTACCACTGATCTTACTTACCTGGCCAATCTGGTAAGTTAGATTTTGATTAGACCACTTGGTGATTAGAGCTCACCCATGTCATTAGGTAAATCAGTGTGACTGATTTAGGTACTCCTAATGCCAGCTTTAATTAAATCTTTTTTTTTAATCTGACTGGTGAAGTCAGTGGGAGGATTGAAATTGGCTAGATGATTTCTTCTCTACTATTCTTTAATAAAATCCTCAAAATTATTAGGTCCCTAAAATGATTAAGTTATAATGATAACTAAGTCATAGCCTCCCATTAAGTGAGTGATAATGAGTCCATTAGTTCAATGATCATTGGAGGCCCAAAGGCCTGGTGCTCATTGGCTAATGGAATTATTATTCATAATATGATAATTTGATTGAGTCTTTCTGATGGTGGTTAGGTTGGCCGGCCAAAGTCGGACCTGATCATTTATTGGTCCGATTCACTAAATTAAGTCATGTTAATGGTTGGACCTAACCAGATCTTTTTAGTGGAGGCCAAAGCCTACTGATTAGGTTCTGGGGCAAAATCAATTACTAGAAGTTGTTTAGAGAAACAACTGGTTAAGAACCTACCCATAGATGCACATGGGTTGACCAACCAAAGTTGGGCTCGTGTGTAGTTTGTGTGGATTCTAGTACCCATTAAGGAATTAAAGTAATTCCTCGAATTGAAGGATGAGGCAACCAGTTCGTAAAAATATTGGGAAAAACTTTAGACTAAAGTCCAAGTCTTTAGTATTAATTTATGTACTAATAGAGGTCTCATTTTTTTTTATGCAGCTATGGCCACTACCCTGTCGCTCCGATCATTATTAGATAATGACAAGCTCATGGGACCCAATTTCGATAGCTGGTATTGAAAATTGAAAATCGTCCTTGAGCATGAGCGGATCCTTTATGTAGTAACGGATCCAGCACCTGAGGAGCCAGCTCCGAACGCTAGTAAGACGATCCGAGACACTTACTTGAAGTGGCTCAATGACCGCACTACCGTTCGATGTATTATGCTGGCAGCAATGAATGACGAGTTCAGCTGAAGGTTTGAGAACGCCCAGCCACAGGAGATGCTTCAAATGTTGAACGACTCCTTTGGCACGCCTGACGACGTTGAAAGGCACAAAACTAGTTGTGCCATTTTCAATGCTCGGATGAGGGATGGGGCCTCAGTCACTGATCATGTACTGTACATGATCGAGATGATTGAGCGCCTAAGCAAATTGGGCTTTCCTCTGCACGAGCAGCTTGGTAAGGATGCGATCCTTAATTCCTTGCCCAAGTCCTTCCTCCCATTCCTTACTCATTTTTGAATGACAAAGCCTGCAGTAAACTACCACGGATTGTTGGGGTTGCTGCAGAACTTTGAGAAGGATCACCAACTCCATAAGGAGTCGGTGAATGTAGTGGGAGGGTCTTCTTCTCGTCGTCAACCCTTTGGAAAGGGGAAGAAGAACAAGAAGAAGAAAAATAAGAAGATGCAATCTCATGCTGGGACAGTAGCACAGGGTCAGACCAAGAAGCGCAAGCACGACCAGAGCCAGGCGGAGTGCTTCTTTTGCAAGAAGCAGAGGCATTGGAAGAGGAACTGTCCTCCATACATTGCCTCCCTGGACCCGAACAGGCCAAAGAAGAAGCAAGGTAATTATATGATAACTCCTTGCAACTTTTCGATTTGTGATACTACTGCCTGGGTATTGGATACCGGAAGCCCTTATCATATTTGTAATTCGATGCAGGGTCTGCAGGTCAGTAGGAGATTTGATGAAGGCGAGAGGTTCCTAAACGTTGGAGATGGAAGCAAAGTTCCAGTTCTAGCTTTAGGAATCATGAGTCTTGTAATCAATTCTCGTAATGTAATTCTGAGTGAATGTCACTATTATCCAAGTTTTTTATTAAATATTATTTCTGTAGGCCTTTTGGCCATGTACGGTTATGATTTTTTAATAAAAAGAAATATTTGCAATATCATTTTGACTGGTGTTACAATATTTGTTGGACAATTAAATAATGGAATTTACTTACTATCACAGCCTGTTAATGTGGTTCAAAACTTCGGTAAACGCTCTAGAATAGATAATGTGTCAGAAGTCTACCTTTGGCACTGTAGGCTAGGTCATATCAATAAGAACAGGATAAACAGGTTGGCTCAAGAAGGAATTCTTGAAGTTAGTGATTGTGAATCACTTCCAATCTGTGAGTCCTGTCTTTTTGGGAAGATGACCAAGTCATCTTTTACTGGAAAAAGTGAGCAAGCTAGTGAACTCTTAGGTCTGGTACATTCTGATGTATGTGGACCCATGAGCTCAAGTGCAAGAGGTAGATTTTTCTACTTCATAACCTTCACAGACGACCTATCTAGGTATGGGTATGTCTATTTAATGAAGCATAAGTCGGAATCATTTGAAATGTTTAAACTATTCCGAAATGAGGTAGAAAAACAAACTGGAAAGTGTATTAAAACTCTTCGATCTGATCGAGGAGGTGAATACATTTTCAATGAGTTTCTGACGTATCTAGGGGAGAATGGGATTCTCTCTCAGTGGACTCCTCCTGGAACACCACAGCATAATGGTGTGTCTGAAAGAAGGAATCGGATCCTGTTAGACATGGTTCGATCCATGATGGGGTTTGCTGGTCTGTCAATCTCCCTCTGGGGATATGCGCTCGAATCGGCTTGTTACCTTCTAAATAGAGTTTCGAGTAAGTCTGTAGCCAAAATGCCATATGAGATATGGATAGGACGTAAGCCAGTACTCTCGCATCTTAGGGTTTGGGGGTGTCCGGTTTATGTTAAACGTTTAATTACAGACAAGCTTGGACCTAGGTCTGACAAGTGTAATTTTATTGGGTACCCAAAAGAGACCAAAGGATATTATTTCTACCTTGCTGATGAGCAAAAGGTGTTTGTCAGCCTTAAGGCAATTTTTTTAGAAAAGGAGTTCCTTAGTGAAAAAACTGTTGCCTCTAAGGTCGAACTTGACGAAGTTCGACAGGTGGAAAAATCGACACATATTACTGAACCTGAACCGGATGTGATTAGATCAGATCCGGAGCCTATTGATTATGCACCCTTAAGGCGGTCTGGTAGAGTACCACATCAACCGGACAGATACTATGATTTTTTGGTCCGGGATGGTGATCCTGTCGAACTTGATGAAAACGATGAGGATCCGATCACCTACATGGATGCAATGCAGAGATCTGACTCTGAGAAATGGCTAGAGGCCATGAAATTGAAAATGGAGTCCATGAAGGTCAACGATGTGTGGACATTGGTTGACCCACCCGAAGGAGTAAAACCCATAGGGTGTAAGTGGGTCTTCAAAAGGAAGAGGGGCGCAGACGGAAAGGTGGAGACCTATAAAGCCCATCTGGTTGCCAAGGGATATCGTCAACGTTATGGTATAGACTATGACGAGACGTTTTCTCCTGTGGCAATGCTCAAATCCATTCGGATGATGCTTGCAATAGCTGCCCATCTGGACTATGAAATCTGGCAGATGGATGTGAAGACAGCTTTCCTAAACGGAGAACTGGACGAAGAGGTGTATATGATACAACCTGAAGGGTTCACATCCACAGATGAGTCTAAGGTGTGCAAGCTACAGAGGTCCATTTATGGACTTAAGCAGGCATCTCAGAGTTGGAACATACGTTTTGATAGGACGATCAAAACGTATGGCTTCGTTAAGAACGGAGAAGAGCCCTGCATTTATAAGTGGGCTAATGGTCCAGTAGTAGTATTTCTTGTATTGTATGTGGATGACATTCTCTTAATCGGGATGATGTCCCTGCATTACAGGGAATAAAGATTTGGCTATCGTCACAGTTCTCCATGAAGGATCTGGGAGAAGCTTCCTACATCCTAGGGACGAGGATCTATAGGGATAGATCCAAAAAGTTGCTTGGCTTATCCCAGTCCACGTACATTGATACTATGCTGAAAAGGTTCAGCATGGAAAATTCTAAGAAAGACTATCTACCGATAGGCCATGGAAATTCTCTCTCGAAGAGGGATTGTCCGACAACACCTCAAGAGAGAGAGCGTATGGGTATGATTCCATATGCTTCGGCAGTGGGATCTATCATGTACGCCATGACATATACACGACCAGATGTGGCATACTCACTAGGGTAGTGAGTAGATACCAATCTGATCCAGGAGAGAATCACTGGAAGGTTGTTAAAATCATCCTGAAGTATTTAAGAAATACTAAGGATCAGTGGCTTATATATGGTGAATCGGACTTGAGACTTATAGGGTTTACAGACTCTAGTTTCCAGTCTGATCGCGATGATAGCAAGAGTGTGTCAGGATTTATTTTTACCCTTAATGGTGGGGCTGTCTGCTGGAAGAGTTCCAAGCAGCACACTGTGGCTGATTCAGTATGCGAGGCGGAGTATATTACTGCATCAGATGCTGCTAAAGAAGCGGTGTGGCTGAGAAAATTCATCACCGAGCTTGGAGTAGCACCCTCTCTTGTTGGTCCAGTTCTGCTCTACTGCGACAGCTCTGGAGCCATTACTTAGGCGAAGGAACCAAAGGCACACCAGCGGACGAAGCATATTCTGTGCCGCTACCATCTCATCCGAGAAATCGTGGATCGAGGTGACGTCGACCTTCAGAAGATCGACGGAAAGGAGAACCTGGCCGACCCATTCACTAAAGCCATTGCGATGAAGGAGTTCAACGACTACAAGTCGAAGATGGGTATTAGATACTGCACCGATAGGCTTTAGGCCAAGTGGGAGATTGTTGGAAATAGTGTCCCAAAGCCAATCGTCAGCCTGTTGACGGTTGTGCTCCTTTTGTATTAGTACATGAATTATAAATAAATAAAAGTTATTTTGGTATTTTTTCATCACAAATGTTTCATCTTCTAATGAACTCCTGTGTTGTGGTGAAGTCCTTAGGACTATTTAGACTCGACAAAGGAGGATTTGTCGCTTAGTCCTTAAACATGTTCGCGACCAAATGATACGTTGTTACCAAGGATGACAACGTTTATCGAGCATAGGTCATTGTGTGCCATATGGGTTGGTTGTCCTCATAACCAAAGAGTGTGGAGACACTCCTATGGCATACAGGTGAGATGTAATGGTACATCTGCACTGAACGTGACCAACTTCGGAGCTAATTCTGCTGTCAAGATTTGCTCCGATGGGATATGGGTATAAATGTCCCTCCGACCTGAGACCGCCACATTGACTTGCAAGCAACTCACTGCATTTAGGCACTGGACTACCTGAATTTCTAATTCAATGACGGAAGGCTGCTGGGTGTAGTCAAGTACTTGACTTGTTGGTGCGTGTGTCAAGATGGGATTGACCACTCCAGTTTAGGAGCTGTGTACAGTCGTGTTTCAATTTAGCAAAACTTTGGCCAGGGTAGTCCTAGTGAGGAGTCACAGGACTAATTAAGTTGAGCACGATTCAGATGATTTCATCAGGGTTGACAGTTTAACCCTGAGTCATCCTAAACACAGGGGTCAAAAGGGATGAATTATACGGTAACCATATTCACGTAGGTTCTGAATGTTGCGATTGCGATTATTC